>NW_028244589.1:0-55858 GCF_964263255.1 Lissotriton vulgaris
CTCGCCATCTTGCACAACGAGAGTTTGACAACGCGAGTACGTCATAAGGGCCCGTGAACACGCATTGCGGGAGTAAACAATGCCGAACACGTAGATGCGGTGCACAGCTGACTTCCGGCGGGAGATTTGAACAGCTCGCGTTCCTCAGATTGACATTTGGCTGCACTTTTTGGTGCAAAGAGTCCATTTTTTGGGCGGGGGGGATGGGAGGAAGGAAGTGCCCCAGAGTCTCCAACTTCCTGTTCCTGTCCAGCAGGCTCCTCCCAGTGCTTTGTCCATGTCCTGGTCACTTTTGATTTGGATCTGGAGCTGGAAGGATTACTTTTTGTGGCTGTTGCTGGATATTTGTATTTGAGGACTTTTTGGACTTTGGAGTTTGGATCACTTTTGGACTTGAGATTTTACAAGTAAGTTGGTGCTGTTTGTTTGGGGCATTGCAGTTGAGGCAACTACAGTTTTAAAACTTTTTCACAACTTAAAAAAATATATATTGTGGGTAGCCACAGTATCCAACAGGCCCAGGGTTAGTCATGGGTGCATGATACAACTGTTTCTGTGATTTTTTTTAAACTAAATTCTCATTTATGTCATCGAATTTTAGCTCACTATTATATGTTGATTTTGTTTTTAATTTTGGGGTGCCTGTAAAGCCTCACTAGCCAGTAGGCCCAGGTGTAGTGAGTGGTGCATGGACCTAGTCTTTCTGCGGGGTGTCTTGAATTTAAACATCATTGAGGGCATGGAAGGCATTGGATTGTGGTGATTTTTGTGTGTTTTTCGACTTTTTGGGGTGGTGTTGGGGCCTGGCCATGTGGGAGGGGGCCATTTTGAGGCCTGGTCCAGGCAGGGCCTGGCCATGCCGCTGGGGGTCAAGGGTCCATTTTGAAGCCAGGCAGTGTGTTCAGGCCTGCACCCAGTTTTCCTTGCTTTCAACCATTATGCCCAGGTGTAGTGAGTGGTGCATGGACCTAGTCTTTCTGTGGGGTGTCTTGAAATTAAACATCCTTTAGGGCATGGATGGCATTGGATTGTGGTGATTGTTGTGTGTTTTTTGACTTTTTGGGGTGTTGTTGGGGCCTGGCCATGTGGGTGGGGGCCATTTTGAGGCCTGGTACAGGCAGGGCCTGGCCATGTGGTGGGGTCAAGGGGCCATTTTGAAGCCAGGCAGTGTGCTCAGGCCTGCACCCAGTTTGCCTTGCTTTCAGCCATTATGCCCAGGGGTACTCAGTGGTGCATGGGCCTAGTCTTTCTGTGGGGTGTCTTGAATTTAAACATCATTGATGGCATGGAAGGCATTGGATTATGGTGATTTTTGTGTGTTTTTCGACTTTTTTGGGTGTTGTTGGGGCCTGGCCATGTGGGTGGGGGCCATTTTGAGGCCTGGTACAGGCAGGGCCTGGCCATGTGGTGGGGGTCAAGGGGCCATTTTGAAGCCAGGCAGTGTGCTCAGGCCTGCACCCAGTTTGCCTTGCTTTCAACCATTATACCCAGGGGTACTCAGTGGTGCATGGACCTAGTCTTTCTGTGGGGTGTCTTGAATTTAAACATCATTGAGGGCATGGATGGCATTAGATTGTGGTGATTTTTGTGTGTTTTTCGACTTTTTTGGGTGTTGTTGGGGCCTGGCCATGTGAGTGGGGGCCATTTTGAGGCCTGGTACAGGCAGGGCCTGGCCATGTTGTGGGGGTCAAGGGGCCATTTTGAATACAGGCAGTGTGCTCAGGGCTGCACCCAGTTTGCCTTGCTTTCAACCATTATGCCCAGGTGTAGTGAGTGGGGCATGGGCCTAGTCTTCCTGTGGGGTGTCTTGAATTTAAACATCATTGAGGGCATGGATGGCATTGGATTGTGGTGATTTTTGTGTGTTTTTCGACTTTTTGGGGTGTTTAACTGATGTTCCTCTGGCTTCCATTACTTTTAGGTGCACAAGAGAACCACCAGTGCCAGGAAGCAGTCCTGCAGCGGTGTGTGCAGCACAACGTCACGTGACGTCACGTGTGGCCACAGACAAGACAACTCTGCAACCCGTGCAACTCCGGCCTGCTGTTCTGACATCTGAAGAAGATGGCTCCAAAGAAAGGTGGCCGTAGCGGCTCAGCGAAAAAGAGTTGCCAATGCCACTGCCAGTAAGAAGAAGCAGAAGAAGCAGTTGGCACCACCTACCAAGGAGACTGGTGTGCCCACCGACACCTTTTTGGGGAAAAAAAAACTACACCGGCAGCAGCGGTGTCCGCCGGGGACCAAGCTGGAAGCAGCACCTCTGCTTCATTGGGCTCAGTGTCACCACGCCAAGTTAGGTCCAAGACCATGAGTGCTGCTGCGGCAGCCACTTTGGTTGTTCAATCACCATCGACCAGTGATGTTGGCTCATCACAAGAAAGTACCATCCAATCAACGCCGGGTGTAACTCAGCTGACGAATGTTCAACAATCACAGCCGCAACGACAACCACAGGTGCAACTAGTACAAGCGCAAGTGCATGGGCAAGGAGAGGCGCAAGGAGAGGCGCAAGTAGAGGCGCAAGGAGAGGCGCAAGGAGAGGCGCAAGGAGAGGCGCATGGAGAGGTGCATGGAGAGGTGCAACTAGAGGTTCATGGAGCAGCACAACTGCCTACAACACTTGTTCCTCCAGAAGTAGGGGCACATCAGGAAATGGATATTCAAGCGTTATCATCCGAGGAAGCCACTCCTCCTGAGGATGATCCATTGTCTTCCAGATCCCCAGCAAGAAAAAGGTCAAGGAGGGCTACTACTACTACAAGTTCTTCTTCAAGCCCCCTTCATTCTGATGACCTTGATCCTGATTGGAACCCACAAATGCAGTCTGAGAGTGAGGCACGCCATGAGCCGACAAAGGTAGCTAAGCCTAAAAGGAAGGTTCCAGCAAGGCTTAGACTTATGTGTGATGATGACGAACAAGAAGTGGTGTCTTCTGCTTCTGTTGAACAGTCTGACGATGACCCAGTCATCACAGTCGTCACTCCAGCCCCAGCGGGCATGCAGCAGACAGACATTTTGACCCTATCCCGAATGGCTGCTGAGCGGGATGTGGGGGGCGTGGCAATGGTACCACCACTCACGCAATTAACTACAACACCAACACGACCTACAGCTTCCATCTTTTTTAGTCAGAAGGGCCGGCAGGGACCTCCATCCAGCTCGACCTCCATTACCTCAAGTAGTAGTGCTGTAAGTGAACAACAGAAACAAATTCAGCCACGCCCATCCCCCACTTCATCTGGCATTGAAAGTCAAAGTAGCACCTCCACCACCAGCAGACATCTCCAGTCCCCAGTTTGAGACTTCTTAACTGTTAGCGAAAAGGCGGAAAACATGGTTGTTTGTTCGATTTGTAAAGTATTCGTTAGTCGGGGTAAGGTTGGTACCAACTATGGTACCGGAGGCCAGAGAGGTCATCTCAAAAAACACCACCCTATCCAGTGGTATACGCACCTACGTAGGATCGAGGAATTCCAAAGTAGAACTGATCCAAATGTATCTATTCACATTGCATCTGATGCTGACGAGGGGCTGATTGTGCAGGGGGGAAGTCAAGAACCGAGCAACATTTTTTCTGGTACACCCAGTACCCCTGGCAGCAGCACTGCACTGGTAGCGCCCACACTCTCTACCCCTGCAACATGTATGAGGCACACTAAGAGTCTGGGACAGACACCAATGCAAAAAAGTCCATCAATGAGCCTAACTGGTTTGAAGTCTGCATCATCATCATCATCATCACGTAAAATGGTCCAGCCCACCATTAGAAGCATGCTTTGCTCGGAGACGCCATTTGAACGCAACCACCCAACAGTACGTCTGTATAACGCACAGCTGGCAAAAATGCTAGCGCTGGACCTTCTCCCTTTTTCTTTCGTGGAAGGGGTGGGGTTTCTGGAATTTGTGGCAACAGTTTGCCCTAAATGGAAGGTTCCTAGCCAGTCCTATTTTGCCAGAGTTGCGGTTCCAGCACTACCTCAAGATGTGCTTGAGGTGATTGGGGCAGCTTTGCAGAAGAGTGCTGTTCACACTATCCACTTGACAACAGACATGTGGACCAGTTGCCAAGCCCTTGATTACATGAGCATCACTGCACACTGGGTCTCTTTTGCAAGGGTTAGAGACAAGTCAAGTGCAGGTGTTGACGAGGACACACTTTTTCAAGCTACTCGGAAACATGCAACATTAGCCATATTTGCCATGGAGAAAACTCATACTGCACCTAACCTTTTGGAGGAGTTTGATAGGAAGGTCTCTGAATGGCTGCATCCAAGAAATCGCATAGTTGGTTATGTTTCCACGGATAATGGCAGTAATATAGTTAAGGCCATGCAGCAAGGTGACTATTTCAGAGTGCCGTGTTTGGCGCACAGTATTAACATCGTGGTGCAAGATTTCTTGAAAAATAAAAACACAGTCAGCAAGTTACTGACCACCTGCCGAAGAATCTGCACACATTTCAGCCATTCTTTTAAGGCCCGGAAGCAGCTGAGGGGCATTCAACATGAACGTAGACTGCCAGTCAAGGGACTCATCCTGGAGGTGGAAACACGTTGGAACTCAACCTTTTACATGCTTGAGCGTCTGTCTGAGCAGTGCATGGTAATCACTGAGTATGTCTTTCAACGGGGTTCTACTATGAAAAACATGAGGCTTGAGTTGGAGGAATGGAAGCTAGTTAAAAGCATGACACACATGCTTCGTCCTTTTGAGGTCTTCACGCGTGAAGTCAACAGGGAGGACTGTTCTTTGGGCAAAGCTATCCCATTGTTGGTTATGCTAGAGCACCAACTGAAGACGGTGTCTTCAACGTTCAGAGATGATTCTGAAAAGCAAGACGCATATCAGTTGGCGGAGAGGTTATTAAGCCGCCTAGTTGACAATGAAAGGCTCAAAAACATACATACAGAACAACATTACATTTGTGCCACTATTCTCGATACACGGTACAAAAAGGCAGTGGCCAGCAAAGCATTTATTCCTTTTGATGAAGCAGATGTTTCAAAGTACAAACATTGGCTAGCTTTGTCAGCCACTCGGTTCGAAAAAGAACGGCAGAAAATTCAAGGAGCTGGCAGAAGTCCAACTGAATCAGCAGGCCATCCGGCATCAAGTTCCACTTCTGAATCTGTAGACGAAGGGAGTCACTTTCCCTCACAGCCGTTAACAACACCAGCAGCAACCGTATCATCATCCGCACCTGCACCAGGCCCAGCCATAATATTGTCGAAAGCGGATTGGCTAACTCATCAAGGGTTTGCTCGTTCCAGTGCTGCAAAGGCCACAGATGGTACGCAAAGTGGAGCAACCGTGGAGAACCTTGAGTCAATGGTGCAGGCCTATCTGGATGACCCAACAGAGGTATTTGTTAGTAAGAACCCATTGCTGTATTGGTACAGGAAAATGCCTCTATGGCCACTGACCACCAACCTGGCTCTAAATTATTTGTCTTGCCCACTCGCAAGCGTGTCTTCTGAACGTGTTTTCAGTGCTGCTGGTGCCATTGTAACTTCAAAAAGGACTCGCCTCTCGCCCAAAAATGTGGAGAGGTTAACACTGATCAAGATGAATCAGCACTTCATACCACCAGATTATAAAGTACTTGAATGCACGCAGGAAGAAGAGGACACCGACTTAGGTGACGGAAGTTCTTCTCTGTTAGCTGACCTATTACTGTCTCAATTCATAGAGTTTGAGGACGAGCTCTACTTCCCTGACAACGAGGCCTGAAAATGACTTCCTTTTTTTCGTCCTTATTCACTTTTATTCCTGTGTGTCTTTCTTTGTTTTGCAACTTTTACCACAACAAAACTCTAATCATCTAATCACAACAAGTCCTTCAGCAGCACTGTCTTCATCTTATATTCCTTATTGATTTGAAGGTGCCGCAGTCTGCATTCCAGAGGTTCACAAGTTCACAACTCAATCATGCTCCTCTATGCTCCTCCTCCAGACTTCCCCTATCCATTTCCCTCAAGGCAGATGGATGGATTACGACAAGTCCCCTCAAGTGGGACTGAAATTACTGACTGACTACATGCTTGCTGATTGCTGACAGAGTTGCTTCTGATATTGACAGGAGAGGCTGCCCTGTGGGCCCTCACTTTCCGAAGAAGATGCGGACAAAAAGTAGAACAGTTAATGAATAATTGAGAAGATGGCATGCAGTGGACAGCAATGGCTGTCTGGCTCTGATGAAACCAATTGCTGTTTGTTTTTTGTGCATGAAAGGATGAATCATACGTCTTGTCTTAGTTATTATTTAATCTTTTACACAGTAATTATAACTGATGTCAACTACTCTGTTTTTTTTTACCTTGTTTAATTCAAATTGTACTTCAAATTCAGGGGCCACTATGTTGCATTTCACAATATGCAAAATTTCCTTGGAGCGGACTCACTTGCCAATATACCATGATGATTGATTAAATAATATATCTTTTTTCTTTACAGTCACTCACTGGGATGGATGGATCATCAGCGTCGGTTTACGGAAGAACTATGGCCAATTCGTGAGTGGCAAGCAGGTAAACCAGTCTACAACAACTACTACAGCAGAACTACATGTCTGTCTATTCATGGTATGTAGTGGTCGAGGGCGAGGCAGTGTACTGTTGTTGTTATGCCAGGCAGAGTCCACTCCAGACAGCAGTTTATGTAAAATTGGGGCTATGTGGCTTGCTGCATACAATTAGATATGCTTTGTCTGTCTGACAAAGAGCCTAGGAATGCTACATCAGGTATCTTCACTCAGTGGTGCCGGCCTTGACCGTTTGCATAGTAGTGCCTCAAGCTTGGGCCAAACATCCGTTATATTTGCGAAATTTGCTGTTTTTCGGAATTTTGCAAATGTTGCCAAATTACCGAAAAATAGCAAATTTTTGAGTGGAATGGATTTTTGGCCCATGCTTGCGGCAGGGCCATGCAGACGGTCAAGGCAGGCACCACTGAGTGAAGCATCCTCCTGATGTAGCATACCTAGGCTCTTTGACACAGACAGACAAAGCATATCTAGTGTTTAGGGTTCAGTGCAATTTACTAGGGTTTTTGGGTTTAACTGTTTGCTGACCCATCAGAAGGACTGACCTGCCGCCTGTGATTTCAGAACTTTGGTTGGACGCTGGTCTGGGCTGGTCTCCCTGCCTCCCGCTGCCTCACTGCCTTTTGCCATGGTTGTTGCGAGGCCGCCGAGCGGAGAGCAGGACCACAACTCCCATCACCCCATGCGCCCGCTCCTCATCAAACCGCGCCAGGAGGCGCATAAAATCACAGTAAGCCCCTGCTGAGCGGGGAACTGTTTTCTGACCCGTCACGAAGGACTGACCTGCTGCCTGTGATTTCAGAACTTTGGTTGGACGCTAGTCTGGGCTGGTCTCCCTGCCTCCCGCTGCCTCACTGCCTTTTGCCATCGTTGTTGCGAGGCCGCCGAGCGGAGAGCAGGACCACAACTCCCATCACCCCATGCGCCCCGCGCCTCATCAAACCGTGCCAGGAGGCGCATAAAATCATCGTAAGCCCCTGCTGAGCGGGAACTGTTTGCTGACCCGTCACGAAGGACTGACCTGCCGCCTGTGATTTCAGAACTTTGGTTGGACGCTGGTCTGGGCTGGTCTCCCTGCCTCCCGCTGCCTCACTGCCTTTTGCCATCGTTGTTGGGAGGCCGCCGAACGGAGAGCAGGACCACAACACCCATCACCCCATGCGCCCCGCGCCTCATCAAACCGCGCCAGGAGGCGCATAAAATCATCGTAAGCCCCTGCTGAGCGGGAACTGTTTGCTGACCCGTCACGAAGGACTGACCTGCCGCCTGTGATTTCAGAACTTTGGTTGGACGCTGGTCTGGGCTGGTCTCCCTGCCTCCCGCTGCTCACTGCCTTTTGCCATCGTTGTTGCGAGGCCGCCGAGCGGAGAGCAGGACCACAACTCCCATCACCCCATGCGCCCTGCGCCTCATCAAACCGCGCCAGGAGGCGCATAAAATCACTGTAGGCCCCTGCTGAGCGGGGAACTGTTTGCTGACCCGTCATGAAGGACTGACCTGCCGCCTGTGATTTCAGAACTTTGGTTGGACGCTGGTCTGGGCTGGTCTCCCTGCCTCCCGCTGCCTCACTGCCTTTTGCCATCGTTGTTGCGAGGCCGCCGAGCGGAGAGCAGGACCACAACTCCCATCACCCCATGCGCCCGCGCCTCATCAAACCGCGCCAGGAGGTGCATAAAATCACCGTAAGCCCCTGCTGAGCAGGGAACCGTTTGCTGACCCGTCACGAAGGACTGACCTGCAGCCTGTGATTTCAGAACTTTGGTTGGACGCTGGTCTGGGCTGGTCTCCCTGCCTCCCGCTGCCTCACTGCCTTTTGCCATCGTTGTTGCAAGGCCACCGAGCGGAGAGCAGGACCACAACTCCCATCACCCCATGCGCCCCGCGCCTCATCAAACCCCACCAGGAGCCGCATAAAATCACCGTAAGCCCCGCCTCGCCGGACGCCGGGCGAAGCCCGGGAAAGGGCGGGCCGTCTGTGGCCGTCAGGGGCTGCAGGAGGCTGGGCTGTTATTGATCTGAGGACCTAGGATGTCTACAGGTGTTCCGAACTCCTTACCGTCTATTGTAGGGGTTTCTATACTTGGCCCTTTAGATAAATAGTTTGCTAGGGCCACTATTGAAATTGACAAGGAGATTACATTGGCTGAGAAACGTGCGGAGCGCCGTTTCTCCATTGAACTCTTAAAAAATAAGCCAATACTCTAGCGACAGAAGGTTGCACCCATTACACAATTATATAATAACATGCCAGTAGATGTAGAAGCAGAGCTGTTTAGCACTGAAAATATCCCACTAATTTTTCAAAACAGGTCACCACCGTTACATGCTACAGAAAAAACTAATGATCTCACTATTAACGGGCCGCCTGCTACTTTAAACTCTCTAATAGATCTAAACTCCCCTATACTCTTAGACGCAGTCTCTCAGTCTAACAGAAACGCATCTTCTCCTGTTTCTAACTCTTCAGTAGAGGCTGTAGTATCTATGGAGACTCAACCGCCAATAGCAGTTAGTGTAACCAAAGATAAATTACAAACCAAGAAGTACATGGGAGTACATCGTTCTCCACCTGAAAAAAGAAGGAGAAAGGGAGGGGCCAGAAAAGGGGAAAAAATCTCATGTATTCCTTCACCTCCTGTGGATCCAACAAATTATTATTATTATTATTATTATTACAAACTTATACCGCGCTGGGAATCGACTACCGAAGGAGTATCTCCGCACCTCTGGCGTCATCTTTGAACAGAGCAGGCCCTACAATGTAGCATTGTTACCATATGGGGGTAAACTGGTATTGGAAGAAAAAGGTTTTTAATTTCTTCCTAAAAGGAAGATGATCCCTACATGAGTCACCTAAGGAGCTAGGGAAGGATGTATTAATAGGGCCTCCAACAATAATAACTTCGTTTTCAGAAGCTTTGCCGACTAAAGGGATAATGGAGGCTATTGAATGCCTTCTAAAATCTCTCCTACTTCCACTCACAGAGAGAGTCAAAAGGTTGGGGGGAAAAATGGGTTGTATTTTGGCAGCCTCCAATTTAATTGAAAACCCTAAACCAACCAACCCAAGGGAAATCTGTTCAACAATTAAACATCCAATACAGAAACCATCCAGGCCACAAATGGACACGTTCGTATCTAAAAATACGCTTGTTCACACTAACTCTATTAAATCAGTGGCCACGCAAGATACACATAAAGAGAAGGTTAATCCAGGTCCCCCGAAAGTGCTTCCTACTAGAAACAACCCTCCAACGAAGGCAACTAAAACAAATAGAGTAAAATCTAACTTCAGAAATATTGTAGACTAACCCCCAGAATCATCCAACTATGTCATTATTTTAACAGGAGTCCCGGTCGTGCCAGTAGGAAACATAGAAAGTAATACAAGCCTGAAAAATCAAGATATCTACTGGCTGCGTAACAACAGACCTCTCCCATTACATCTAAATGGAGACATAGTATCGGTAAGACGGTGTAATTGGGTGGGCTCTCGCCCTAAAGACATTGAGGGGGATGTGGTGATAGTAAATTTTAGGGATCATAGGGTGGTCACGTACATCAGTGATTGGTTCCCAGGGAGAAGTGAGGGTGGCGTATCATCTCGTAATCTAAGCTATTTTTACCCTGAAGCTCTGATGATGCCCCCTAATAACCCTCCAATCTTGCGCAGTTTTGATGCTCCACATTTTCCCTATTGTATCCCACACTCTACCACCCCCAGACAGTATATTAACAATTTTCCCCCTTTTTTTCCACCTCAACGCCCAAATAGGTACTCCATTCCTTTTGGTAATAACACCACCCCATAAATCCAAATGAGTACTGGAACATCCCACTACAAAACTTATTCGAACCCCTCTCTGGCTTAGACGTAAATGAATGACTCATTCCATCTACTTTTTATGTGGGAATCACCCGAGAGTACACGATTAATTGTAATACACCAGATTAATTCTTCACTGTTACTCCTATTCCGACAAGTAGATCGCCTGAGTCACTACAAGATATGAGGGGGAAGCACTGTGTAGCAAAATTAGATTGGAATGTGCATGTAGGAACTGGCAACGCGACATTGAGTCCAACAAAACTGCAAGACATGGTGATTTGTTTATCTCCCCAAGAGGAAAATAATGATTGTATTGTGGGGGGTAATTTGTCATATAATAGTATGGCTATGTTGTCTACCTCTGCTAACCTTAACATCGGAAATCCTCCAAGCCCGCCTGAAAACCACCTGGAAGTTAATTTGGGGGGAAATGTTGGGACCCATGACAGTCATGACATGGTTTCATCTCCTGTAATAAGTGCTTCCAAATATGGGGGGGAAAAAGGGGTTGTGCCTAAATACTCTACACCTTTACCTGTCTATTCCCCAAATCTGGTCCTTAATTGGAATGTGGCCGGTCTTGTAACAAAAATTGGTTCCCAACCATGGCTGGACATAGTGAACATCTTATGTTTCCAGGAAACTTGGGCACTAAGCCCAGTGCACCTCCTAGGGTATCAGACTTTCCATGTACCAGCTTTGGCGAGCAATCAGGGAAGAAACAAGGGTGGTCTATGCACCTATATTAATATTTAACAACAAGGGGTGGTGATGGACAGAGTTTCTGAATTAAGCAGAATACTCTCACCCAGTCAAGAGATCAGGGCTAGATCCAACACCGTTTTTTAGCTCACTGCACCATCCCAGTTCAGAACCTGGCTATATGCAAATTAGTCTGTTCCTGTCCCAGTGCATGATGGGAACAGGGCAAACCAAACTACCAAGCCAATTCTTACATTGGGAAGGAAACAAGCTTCCGGGGGCCGGTTTCTGGCATTTCAGCCGTCGTCGGCCCGGCTTGCTTGAATCCTGATGGTGCAATGAGCAAGGGACTCACATCTGAGTATACCCTTCCACGCTTATGGTGGACAAAATATTTAACAACAAGGGGTGGTGATGGACAGAGTTTCTGAATTAAGCAGAATACTCTCACCCAGTCAAGAGATCAGGGCTAGATCCAACACCGTTTTTTAGCTCACTGCACCATCCCAGTTCAGAACCTGGCTATATGCAAATTAGTCTGTTCCTGTCCCAGTGCATGATGGGAACCGGGCAAACCAAACTACCAAGCCAATTCTTACACTGGGAAGGAAACAAGCTTCCGGGGGCCGGTTTCTGGCATTTCAGCCGTCGTCGGCCCGGCTTGCTTGAATCCTGATGGTGCAATGAGCAAGGGACTCACATCTGAGTATACCCTTCCACGCTTATGGTGGACAAAATATTTAACAACAAGGGGTGGTGATGGACAGAGTTTCTGAATTAAGCAGAATACTCTCACCCAGTCAAGAGATCAGGGCTAGATCCAACACCGTTTTTTAGTTCACTGCACCATCCCAGTTCAGAACCTGGCTATATGCAAATTAGTCTGTTCCTGTCCCAGTGCATGATGGGAACAGGGCAAACCAAACTACCAAGCCAATTCTTACACTGGGAAGGAAACAAGCTTCCGGGGGCCGGTTTCTGGCATTTCAGCCGTCGTCGGCCCGGCTTGCTTGAATCCTGATGGTGCAATGAGCAAGGGACTCACATCTGAGTATACCCTTCCACGCTTATGGTGGACAAAATATTTAACAACAAGGGGTGGTGATGGACAGAGTTTCTGAATTAAGCAGAATACTCTCACCCAGTCAAGAGATCAGGGCTAGATCCAACACCGTTTTTTAGCTCACTGCACCATCCCAGTTCAGAACCTGGCTATATGCAAATTAGTCTGTTCCTGTCCCAGTGCATGATGGGAACCGGGCAAACCAAACTACCAAGCCAATTCTTACACTGGGAAGGAAACAAGCTTCCGGGGGCCGGTTTCTGGCATTTCAGCCGTCGTCGGCCCGGCTTGCTTGAATCCTGATGGTGCAATGAGCAAGGGACTCACATCTGAGTATACCCTTCCACGCTTATGGTGGACAAAATATTTAACAACAAGGGGTGGTGATGGACAGAGTTTCTGAATTAAGCAGAATACTCTCACCCAGTCAAGAGATCAGGGCTAGATCCAACACCGTTTTTTAGCTCACTGCACCATCCCAGTTCAGAACCTGGCTATATGCAAATTAGTCTGTTCCTGTACCAGTGCATGATGGGAACAGGGCAAACCAAACTACCAAGCCAATTCTTACACTGGGAAGGAAACAAGCTTCCGGGGACCGGTTTCTGGCATTTCAGCCGTCGTCGGCCCGGCTTGCTTGAATCCTGATGGTGCAATGAGCAAGGGACTCACATCTGAGTATACCCTTCCACGCTTATGGTGGACAAAATATTTAACAACAAGGGGTGGTGATGGACAGAGTTTCTGAATTAAGCAGAATACTCTCACCCAGTCAAGAGATCAGGGCTAGATCCAACACCGTTTTTTAGCTCACTGCACCATCCCAGTTCAGAACCTGGCTATATGCAAATTAGTCTGTTCCTGTCCCAGTGCATGATGGGAACAGGGCAAACCAAACTACCAAGCCAATTCTTACACTGGGAAGGAAACAAGCTTCCGGGGACTGGTTTCTGGCATTTCAGCCGTCGTCGGCCCGGCTTGCTTGAATCCTGATGTTGCATTGAGCAAGGGACTCACATCTGAGTATACCCTTCCACGCTTATGGTGGACAAAATATTTAACAACAAGGGGTGGTGATGGACAGAGTTTCTGAATTAAGCAGAATACTCTCACCCAGTCAAGAGATCAGGGCTAGATCCAACACCGTTTTTTAGCTCACTGCACCATCCTAGTTCAGAACCTGGCTATATGCAAATTAGTCTGTTCCTGTCCCAGTGCATGATGGGAACAGGGCAAACCAAACTACTAAGCCAATTCTTACACTGGGAAGGAAACAAGCTTCCGGGGGCCGGTTTCTGGCATTTCAGTCGTCGTCGGCCCGGCTTGCTTGAATCCTGATGGTGCAATGAGCAAGGGGCTCACATCTGAGTATACCCTTCCACGCTTATGGTGGACAAAATATTTAACACCAAGGGGTGGTGATGGACAGAGTTTCTGAATTAAGCAGAATACTCTCACCCAGTCAAGAGATCAGGGCTAGATCCAACACCGTTTTTTAGCTCACTGCACCATCCCAGTTCAGAACCTGGCTATATGCAAATTAGTCTGTTCCTGTCCCAGTGCATGATGGGAACAGGGCAAACCAAACTACCAAGCCAATTCTTACACTGGGAAGGAAACAAGCTTCCGGGGGCCGGTTTCTGGCATTTCAGCCGTCGTCGGCCCGGCTTGCTTGAATCCTGATGGTGCAATGAGCAAGGGACTCACATCTGAGTATACCCTTTCGCGCTTATGGTGGACAAAATATTTAACAAGGGGTGGTGATGGACAGAGTTTCTGAATTAAGCAGAATACTCTCACCCAGTCAAGAGATCAGGGCTAGATCCAACACTGTTTTTTAGCTCACTGCACCATCCCAGTTCAGAACCTGGCTATATGCAAATTAGTCTGTTCCTGTCCCAGTGCATGATGGGAACAGGGCAAACCAAACTACCAAGCCAATTCTTACACTGGGAAGGAAACAAGCTTCCGGGGACCGGTTTCTGGCATTTCAGCCGTCATCGGCCCGGCTTGCTTGAATCCTGATGGTGCAATGAGCAAGGGACTCTCATCTGAGTATACCCTTCCACGCTTATGGTGGACAAAATATTTAACAACAAGGGGTGGTGATGGACAGAGTTTCTGAATTAAGCAGAATACTCTCACCCAGTCAAGAGATCAGGGCTAGATCCAACACCGTTTTTTAGCTCACTGCACCATCCCAGTTCAGAACCTGGCTATATGCAAATTAGTCTGTTCCTGTCCCAGTGCATGGCAAACCAAACTACCAAGCCAATTCTTACACTGGGAAGGAAACAAGCTTCCGGGGACCGGTTTCTGGCATTTCAGCCGTCGTCGGCCCGGCTTGCTTGAATCCTGATGGTGCAATGAGCAAGGGACTCACATCTGAGTATACCCTTCCATGCTTATGGTGGACAAAATATTTAACAACAAGGGGTGGTGATGGACAGAGTTTCTGAATTAAGCAGAATACTCTCACCCAGTCAAGAGATCAGGGCTAGATCCAACACCGTTTTTTAGCTCACTGCACCATCCCAGTTCAGAACCTGGCTATATGCAAATTAGTCTGTTCCTGTCCCAGTGCATGATAGGAACAGGGCAAACCAAACTACCAAGTCAAAGTCAAAAGAAACTTTATTTCGATTGAATTTTCAATCATAAAAGTACATTATAGAAAAATATTTACAACAATTTATAAAAAGTTTTCATTTGAGCATTATTGACTGGAAGATACATAAAACAATGAATTAATCATTAAAATCGTCTATACAATGTCACACTGTACAGCAATAAAATAACAAGTTGTTCACATGATCAGAATAAAGTCTTACGATGCAGTAACCAATAGTTGAGAATGAATTTTCAGACAAGCCTTAAGGAAGCAAGCTATAGATTTGGCATCAAATGGGGTATCTAAGAACTGAAGTGCCAAAAGAGCAGGTCTGCATCTTCTCAGACCTGATTGTCGGAGAAGTGGGACCAGCCAGCGTTTACGCGGGGTCTCGTAAAAGCTACAAAATAAAGTTACATGCAAGGTAGACTGGGAAGAACAGCCATCACAAGGACAACTAGCTAGTTCACGTGACCAATCAGAGGGCTCAGGGAACGAAACAAGACGGTAAAATGAATCAAACCGAAATCTAGTTAAAACATATCTATCATAATTTGACAGGTAAAAAGACAGATAAGGTTGTATGCCATAGGAGGATTGTATCTTCATTAAATGAGTGTTTGATTGTTTGCCAATTTCAGAACACATACGTAGGTCTCTTAAATGGGCGACACACAGATTCTTCAAGGTTTTTCTTGGTATAGCCGTTAATGAGACAGGGTCAGTGAAAAATGCTGGACAATTCAGATCATTCAGAAATTTAAAAACATATAATAGCCAGGGAATCTTTTTCCAGTAGGTCAATGTAAGGCAATCAGTTATTAGTGACCTAGTAAGGAGACATTGCTCCTGAGTCCATATACGATGCCAAAGGAGGATCGGTTGGTACCTAATGGTGTCAGATAGATACTCCCAACCAAGCTCAATATGGGTACCGTAGTTAGGAGCACTTCGGGGGAGGGCTAATATATATTTCAAGAAATCGTTTTCGATATTTTGAAGCTCAGTAGCGGGCGTGTAGCCCCATACACCCGCTCCATAAGTAGCCACACTCAAACATTTGGCTTGGTAGATTTTCAGAATCACGGCAGGGGCGGGCTTGCCCAGCTTCCTTGAAAAAGAAGTCAGCGCCGATGTTGTGCGCTGAAACTGCAATTTCTTGCTGGAGGTGGCAGGTTTCCAGGACAAATGATTGTCGATAAGGATCCCTAAATAAGGATATGTTTTAGCATTTTCTAGCCTAGTGTTTTCGATATAAAGAGGTTTGCATTTCTGGGCTTTCTTGCCAATATGCATAACAAAAGTCTTGGATTTATTTACTTTTAGTCCAAGAGAGAGCATGTATTGGCAGTACTTGTCCAGTTGGAGCTGGAGCTGATTAGGTGTTCTTGCTAAAATGACGGAATCGTCAGCGTATAGTAATGCGGGGATTGGCCGGGTGTTTATGCAGGGGAGGTCTTTGTTATCTACCAGCATCGCTTGTTCCAATCCGTTTGTATAGATATTAAATAAAAATGGAGCAAGGACGCACCCCTGTCTGACGCCTTTTGCAATGCCAAATGATTCCGAAAGCTCTCCATTGATGCCATACCTCACACATGCTTTTGCATCCGAGTATAGCTCTCGAAGAAATTTCAGGAGTGCAGGATCTACGCCCAAGTTACTCAAGATCTCCCACAACTTGGAATGGATTACGCAGTCAAATGCGGAGCTTAGGTCCACATAGACCAGGTAAAGGTTACCGCCTTTGGCCCAAGCATATTTGCCCATGAGCAATGTCAGGTTAAGGGCCTGTTCTACAGTGCCCAATCCCTCCTGGAATCCGAACTGTAGGTCGGTTATGATCTTATTCTCTGTGGCCCAGTCCTGGAGACGTTCCAAGATTAGTCTCCCAGCGACCTTGCCCAGAGAATCCAAGAGGGAAATGGGTCTGTAGCAGGCTGGGTTGTCGCGTTCTCCCTTTTTGAAAATGGGTAGAAGCACAGAAGTAGACCAAGAGTCGATAAGGCCAATCTGTGAAACTGCGGACATAACTTGCATAACAATTGGGGACCATAGGTCTAGGTTACTCACAAAGATGTCAAGTGGGACACCGTCAGGGCCGGGAGCTTTCCCGGTCTTTGAGGAAGTCAACGCAGCAGTCACCTCCACAAGATCGAAGTGGAGGTCAATGGGATAAGTGTTAACCCTTGTAAGGACTGCCTCCCCGGTTCTGGAGGCCTCAGTTGTTGAAGTGGAGTCCCCAAAAATCTGTGAGTAGTGAGCTACCCATTTTTCAGCAGGTACTGCCACATCTAGGTGGCGAACAGCAGTCGCATCCGCTAAAAAAGGGGCCTTAACTGTTCTCCAAAACAGAGTACTGTCCTTACTTAATGTGCTCTGATGCAGTTGGGCCCAGAGGTTGTTTTTTATTTCCCGTTTGCGGGTTTTTTGGGCCAACTTGTAATTCCTTCTTAATAAGGCTATTAAGGACATGTCCCTGTCTTGGCTATGTAGAGCACGTTTTAGTGCGCAGAGGGCTTTGCGGCAGTGGGAATCAAACCACCCCCTGGAGTCCTTATCATGAGTCTTATGTTGACGAGTAAGCTCCTGCCGAATAGCTTCTAAGATTTTAACGAAACTAGAGAGGATCATCTGGGGAGATGAGGTCTCCTCTAAACAGTTGTATATTAGGGGATGGGTTTTTTGGATAATCTTGCTGGTAACCTCGGAGGGGTTGATCTTTGACCATTTTACAGTATAGCCGTTGGTTTTACTCATCTCCAAGGAATGCTGCGTTAGGAGACTAGTCTTAGAATGAGCTGGGGAGGCTGAGTTAAATATTATGGTAATACTATTGGAGTAATGATCACTGGAGGGATCAGTGCCGGTTATAAAGTTTTTCAATCGATTATTTAGAGTTTGTGAACACAGAATAAAATCAATGATAGTGGAAAGACCTCTACCATGAAAGGTCGGCTTGAATTCGACAACAGGACTCACTGATTCATTCGCAAATTCAAGTTCTAGTGCAAAAAGACTGTTATTTAAGGTAGTCCCAATACTGGAGTGAGCAAAGTGGGCAATGGGGACATCGTGCTCGTCTTGGAGCCCGCAGATACCTTTTTTATAGCTGTTACATAGGTAAACATTAAAATCCCCACCCCACACAACATGACATTGTAGCTGCGGGTTCTTAGCTTTCTGGTCATGCAAATATGATGTAGTTTCTAACAGAGATTTTACACAGTCGGCAGGTGTAGAGTTATTGTACATGTTGATGAAATAGTAACAGGAGCTTTTGTCGGGGACTAGCTTAAGGATTTGGAGAATTGAAGATACTGAGGGAACTTCAATGGTCGTAAATGGAATTTGATTGGAGATATAGATAGCTAAACCACCCTTAGGTCTTCCGTGTGTAGACGGGATGGCGGGAAAATGAAAAGTTTTAAAGCCCTGAATGTGAATAGGGTCAATAGCACAGGTTTCCTGGAGGCAGATTAACTTATGCCTATTAACCAAGTCGAACCAAGACTGGAGATGAGTCTTGGATCTGAGGCCTGCTACATTCCAAAAGAGGACTGGAAGATCCCAGGTTGGTGGTAAGGTGGGATTTGAGGTCTGTAGATCAGCAGAAGGAGGTGAAGAATGGGACTGGACGATTGGGACAGGAGGGAAGGGAATTAGTTTTGAATCACAGAAGGTTGGGGGTGATATGTTGTTGACTCGTGTGTGACTCCTCGGGGAGGGTTGACTGAACGTGGCAGGAATCTTGATATATAGGGGATGTCGACTGAGAGAATGGAGTTAACAGGGGAGTGCAAGGCTCAGTATGGGGGCCAGACAGAGAAGGCAGGGTGGAACCAGCCATCCAAGTTTTCTTGGAGATGTGTTTGGAGTGAATCGGTACATTATTGGTGGCAATGACTTCGGTGAATGGGATTGATGGTCAGTCTACCATATCCAAACAATCGTATCTGTTGGATAGTGGTGGACCTCTCCAGTTGGTAAAGTGACCAGGTGGTGGATTGCTAAAACCGTAACCTGTCCAATGGCCTCGATCTCTATTTCCACCCCAGTTCCCCACTCTCGTACAGCTCCACGGGGGACCGGCATTGTGTCGTGGAGTCGGAGGGTAGAAATATGACAGATTGTGGGTGGCGATCCCTTCAGTGGAAGTATGGTCTCCCCAGGAGCAGATATGCTCAACTGTATTAGGATCGGCGAAATTCACTATGACGCAGTCACCCTGGATGTTTTTGAGTTCATTGCCTAGCCAGGGCACTCTGCGCACAGTGGTAACTCTGTTGTCCAAAAAGGTTGGTAAAGGTCTGTTATTGGACAACCAGTATATAACTTTTTTTTTAATGACCAAACTGGTTCGTCCTGATTTGGGGGGAGTTCTGGGACACCTGTCATTATTACTACATAGGGGAAGGCCTCAGGTGGAAGATGGATAGGATGGCCCCTTCTCTTTCGATTTCTTGGGATGGTGTTAAATCCATCAGAGTTTTTGGGATGGGTAGGGGCAGGGGTAGGAAGGGCAGGGGTAGGGGGGACAGGAAGAGGTTTTGGTTGGATAGATGACAGTGACTTAGAGTTGGTTGAAGACTGGGTCGATATGGGATTAGATGATTTGGGAGGTGCTTGTGGCTTGGTTGTAGGTGCTAGTGGCTGTTTTTGGATGGGTTTCTGTGGGACTTTTGTTTGGTAGTGTGGGGATTCGGTGCAGTCGTACCAGGCTTAGATGTGTTTGTATTATGAGTAATGGGCCTTCCTTGAGCACAGTTGGAATCTTTGTTGTGACCCTTACTTGAGTTCAGGGCTAAGGACAATTGGGTAGTTGGGAGTGGACCAGGTGCAGTGCCTTTTCTATGGGCTCTAAATAGGACTTAATTAGGTCTCCAATTTTACTAAGCAGTAGACTGTCGTTACTACAGGTGTTAGTTGTTAAATTACCATTGTCGGCCATACCACCCTCACTGTCATAGCTACTAGAGCTGGTACAACTAACATTCAAGTTATCTGTGGTAAGATCCGCTGTGTGTACAAAAGACGGGGAGGGATGTTGGTGAGGAGTTATGGCAAGATTAATGGTTTGTGGGGGGGGATGAGAAGCGGAAGGGGTTGCAGGGATAGTTGTGGGGGGGGAGTTAGTAGTATGATGAGACTTAGTAGTTTCCCTCTTCTTCTTTTGTTTGGGGATTGCACCTTCGCGTGCACCCCTAGCTGTAGTTGGGGAAGGGGCAACATCAGTTTGGGTAGCAAAAATGACTGGGGATTTTTCAAGTGAAAGATGGGAATCGGAAAGATCTAAGGACGCAGATAGGTCCACTGTGCGGGGGACAGTATGCATCTCTGCGTGCACTGTCAGGGGAGGGGGTAACTCAACAGGACGCTGGGGAGTTTTTGCAGTGGCCAGTAAGCCCATAGTTGAGCGTCTGGCGATAGCCAGGTCCTGTGAGACTCTCCGTTCCAATAGGGTAATGCCCTGCTCAATGGCCTCATTGGCTTTAGTTATGAATTGGTCTATTGGCCCAATGACCTCAGCAGCAGCCTGGGCCTGTTTCTTAACTGTATTCCTGGTGGTTCTCGGAGACATGATGCAAAGTAGTTTGTTGCGGTATAGAGGTACTGTAAAATCTAAATGCGATCTACAAGGGCTTATTTAGAAATACACACAGTAACAGCAAAGATAAAAGGGTAAAAGGCAGACGTAAATAGGGTGGCCCAGTCCAGTCTTGCCCAGTCTTAAACGGGCCCGCCCTTGGCCCGGGCTTCGCCCCGCGCTTCGTCCCGCGCGCGTCCCGCGTTGCGGGGAGGACTGTTCGAATTAATATGTCCATGCAGGGGGCGTGGCCGCCGGGGGAAGAGGCACCAGCTGTGAGGTGTAAAGGCTGCTGGTCCTCGCAGTCCCCCGGTGAAGGCGGCAGGTAGTTGAAGGTCAAGCGCACGCTGGGAGCGTGCAGGCTGTCCGCCGAATGCGGAGAAGCTCCCACCAGCGGCGCGACCTCACAAATGCCTTTAAATGCAGAATGCACCCTCCGTGTGCAGTGTGAAACCTTCCTCCAATATGGCAAGAACAAGTGAGCGGCACCCGCGGAGCGGGTGTCGCGAAAAGTAAATACCGGCTGATGGGGGGCGTGGCCGCCGGGGGAAGAGGCACCAGCTGTGAGGTGTAAAGGCTGCTGGTCCTCGCAGTCCCCCAGGGAAGGCGGCAGGTAGTTGAAGGTCAAGCGCACGCTGGGAGCGTGCAGGCTGTCCGCCGAATGCGGAGAAGCTCCCACCAGCGGCGCGACCTCACAAATGCCTTTAAATGCAGAATGCACCCTCCGTGTGCAGTGTGAAACCTTCCTCCAATATGGCAAGAACAAGTGAGTGGCAGACATGAGTCCCTTTGTCACTGCACCATCAGGATTCAAGCAAGCCGGGCCGAAGACGGCTGAAATGCCAGAAACCGGTCCCCGGTAGCTTGTCTCCTTTCTGGTGAAGAATTGGCTTGGTAGTTTAGTCTGCCCTGTTCCCATGATGCACTGGGCCAGGGACAGACTGATTTGCATATAGCCAGGTTCTGAACTGGGATGGTGCAGTGAGATAAATAACGGTGATGGATCAAGCCCTGATCTTTGGACTGGGTAAGAGTGGTCTGCTTAATTCTGACACTCTGTTCATCACCACCCCCTTTTCTGAATCGTTTTTGGCCACTATAGGTGTGGCAGGGTATACTCAGACATGAGTCCCTTTCTCACTGCACCATCAGGATTCAAGCAAGCCGGGCCGAAGACGGCTGAAATGCCAGAAACCGGTCCCCGGTAGCTTGTCTCCTTTCTGGTGAAGAATTGGCTTGGTAGTTTAGTCTGCCCTGTTCCCATGATGCACTGGGCCAGGGACAGACTGATTTGCATATAGCCAGGTTCTGAACTGGGATGGTGCAGTGAGATAAATAACGGTGATGGATCAAGCCCTGATCTTTGGACTGGGTAAGAGTGGTCTGCTTAATTCAGACACTCTGTTCATCACCACCCCCTTTTCTGAATCCTCTATTAATATTGCCAGTGGATTAACTGTGTTGAAACACATTCCTACAGAATCCTATCAGATTGTTGTGATTGGGTGGGGTAGTTCTCTTAATCTCATTTTAGTAAATTTCTGCAAAAACCTGGCGCCAGAAGCTTTGAAACAAATTTTAAATGAACTAAGTCATACAATTGTCACATTAAAAAAATCTATAGGCAGGGAGTGCATGCTCGCCTGCCTGGGTGATTTCAATTGTAATATTCGCCAGTATGGCCCAAAGGGAATTTGTGGTTTTGGCTTTTCTATGGATGATACTCTGAACCACTTTATTCATTCCAAATCAGGGGATATTTTAAATAATTTTCTTTTTTATTTTAACTTGGATTATGTAAATGACTTATGCTCACCGCCCGTGCCTTTCCATCCAACTTTCCATGGAAGAGGTTCAAACACCGTGATTGATTTCACCTTGTTTTCTAAATCACATGCTTATCTACTCTCATCATGGAAAACTTTGGACGATATCTATGGCGATCATTATGCAATAGTATTTAATATAAATAGGCAAATAGGGAAACAGGCAATCAGGGAAAAAAGTCTTATCTATCAATATCCTATTTCCGTTGGATGTACCAACGGCTACACTCTCAAATGGGATAAGGTGGTTCCTGAGGTTTTGTTTGACACTTTACAGGGGTGTGGAATTTAATGAAATATTTACTTGTCCAAGGGACAAGTAGCTTCATAAATCTACTTGTCCTGTAACAAAATCCACTTGTCCCTTTGGTGCCACATAGTGCGCCGTAAAATAATGGCAGCCATCTCAATATAGAAGAGCTCTGATAGTAGCCTCTCTGGTTAATGTCAGGCTACTACTATAAAAGGATTTGACTTTTGGGGGGTTTCACTAGCTTTTCTCTAATCTTTTCCCATACTGAGAAAGGTTGGAAATTTACTACCCCTGACAACGGCAGAAGTAAAGTTTCTTCCAGGGCTGGGAAAAATGTGGTTCGAGGAAAAGTGAACTTGTAAACACTCTGATTTCCACTGGGGAACATTCATCTTTGCTCATGCTAAAATGCAATTCACAAATATATTCTAGAATTACGGTTTCCTGGCCTACTTAAGGAAATTCATGTGAATTCATGAAAAACGTAAATCTGCAATATATAAGGACATATATCCTGGGTGTACTTTTGTGACTTACTTTAACATTTGAGCCCCTAATTCAATCTGAGTTAACCAAGACTTTTTGTTTTTATTTAAATGCTTTCTCATCCTATCTATAGGCTGGCTTCATTGTGTGTGACATTCTGCTCTTTTACAAAATAGTTTTGTTCAGTACCAGGAATTTCTATGGCAATGAGGCCTTTATGAGACCAAATACTGGCTGTCTAGTAAGAACGTGCTGGCGAACAGCACCACACCTACCTGATAATCCCCAGGTAGAGAAAGGAGCATAGGGCAGGCCAAGTGAGTAACCAGAAAATTGAAATACCCCCACTTTGATCCAAAGCTCTTATGCCACCAAGCAAGCGAAAAAAGTCACTGGAGTCCTCTCCAGAATTGCTCTGTCTCTTCCATCTAAGCATCCATCCATTCATCCTTTCACCCACTGATATCTAGCATTTCATCTTTACATGTTCATCCATTCATTCTTTCATCCATTAGCCTTTCACCAATAGGTTTGTCCATCTGTTGATTTGTCAGTCCATCCGCTCATCAATATTCAAACCTACCCATCCATCTCCAAACCTAACCATTTCAGCCATCTGTCCATCCTTTCGCTCATCCATACAGCCACCCATTCCCTCCATCCATCTATCCATCCATTCATCCTTTCACTTATCCATCCATCCTTTCACTCATCCATCCACTCTTTCACTCATCCACCCACCCACCCATCTACCAATCCATCAATCCAATCAATCCATCTTTCCACTCATCCATTTATCCTTTACACTCATCCATCCTTTCGCTCCCTAATCCATACACCCTGTAACCCATCCATTCACCTTTTCCTTCATTATAACATCCTTTGTCTATCCACTATCCCCGTCACTCAACCATCCCTGTCACTCATTCATCCATGCATTTAGCCAGCAACACTTACTCACTCATCCTTTCACCCACACATTCATCCATCCTTTCACTCACACCCACCCTTTCACATTAATTATGAGCTTTTGTCTGTCGAGCTGCAGACAGAAGAGGCCCATCAAGAGCTCCACCTCTACAGTAGCTGCTAAAGTGGGGTGTTCACGAAGCCCCTGTTCATACCTATCCTTCCATCTCCAAACCTATCTAGCAAACTCATCAATCCAGCCTTCCTTTCGCTCATCCATCCTTTTGCTCATCCATCCATCCTTTCATCCCACACATCCTCCTTTTCGCTCATATTCATCCACCCTTTCACTCATCCCTCCATCCATCCTTTTGCTCATACATCCATCCTCCTTTTCACTCGTATATCCTTCCACCCTTTCACTTCCTCCATTTATGCTTTAGCTCATCCATCCACCCTTTTACCCCATCCATCTTCCATTTCGCTCATATATCCATCCACCCTTTCACTAATCCCTCCATCCACCCTTTCACTAATCCCTCCATCCACCTTTACACTCAACTATCCACCCATCCATCCATCCACCCTTCCTCCCAGCTAGGCACCTACCCACCCACGGATTCATCCACCCACCCACTCGGCCGTCCATCCATTCATCTACTCTATCTCTCACCCATTAATCCCCCTTTCATTCAGCCATCCATCCTTTCATTCAGCCATCCATCCTTTCACTCATCCATCCACTTTCACCCCATCCATCCACTTCCCCATCCATCCACTCAGCCATCCATCCTTTCACCCTTGCCCATCCATTCTTTCATGCATCCTTCCTGACATCTATCATTTCACTCATTCATGCATCTATCCATCCACCCTTTCACTCCACCCATTCATCCATGCACCTATCCATCCAACCTTTCACTCATTTATACATGCATCTATCCATCCACCCTTTCACTCATTCATCAATGCATCTATTAAACCACCCTATCACTCATCCACCCACCCCTTTCAAAACCATTATGGGCCTTTGTGTGCAGACCTGTAGACTGAAGAGGCCCATTAAGAACTTCACAGCTGCTGTAGTTGCTATGGAAGTGTGTTCAAAATGCCCCTGGTGTATGCACAAAGTGAGATGAGAGGCCTAGTTCAAGGACAGAAATGGGGGTGGCCTTAGGCCTGCATGAAAGCCTCATGGAGAAACTTATGAGCTTTAATGTAAGCCCTGAATGACTAAGAAAACGAGAGGCCAAGGGGAGCAGGTCCAGGCTGTCAGAGAGGGCAGTGTTAGCAGGTTTAGGCACGGGTGAAACAAAGTGTACAGGAAAGGCAAAGTGCAAAGAAGGGGATGCACGAGGTGCATGAGAAGGGAAAGCACTGCTCTTGGGGCCGTATGAGGCCCAAGAGTGGAGCAGAGATTAAAACGCAGGGGTCATAGAGTTCAAGTCAGAGCAAGGGGCCACGAGGCAGATAAGGCAGCCTCTTTCATGCCAGTGCTGTGAGTGTTCTGGAGCTGCAGAAGCAGATGTTTGTCTCATGCAAAAAAAAATAAAAGGAACAGGGGCGGGCCTGGGGGCCACACAAGCTTATGGAGCTGGCTGCAACTTTGAGCTCTGCTATATCTCCGTTGTTGTTCTGCTCTGGGGAAATTAAAGTGCAGGCCCCAGCACCATTAAACTGTCTTCTTGTCCTCTGGACAAAATGCAAATTCAAACCTCTTGCCCTCCTAAGAAATCTAGATGTCTCGGGCGTCGGGAGATAGGAATTCCCCACCCCTGCTTTATTATCTAAAAGAAAGTTAGAGATTAACATTTGCCTATCTCCTTTAGAAGATCCTTTAAAAATGTTGGACTCTTTTTCTAAGATACAAGAGTCTCTAAAACTATTATTAACTCCCCAGTTTAAACCAGGACCTAATAAACCCAGAGGTTGGTTTGATAAGAATTGTACTTCTGCATTAAAATCCCTAAAAAAGGCCTTGCATGCCATCCCTAGATCCCCAAAGGAGATTAGACAGGCTAGATACCAATATCGCGGTGCGATTAAGAGTAGGGAAGAAATTTTGAAACAACAGGCTTGGGAGGCCATAATTTTTTCTTCTAAAAATAAAGATCCAGCTGCTTTTTGGGAGGCTGTAAACGCACCTTTTTGCACGAGGAAAACAACCAGAGTTGCTGGATATAGCAATAAATGGGGATACTTGGGTTGCCCCTTTTCAGAATCTGTATGGTAACTCTGACCCCTCTTATTTATTTTCTACGCCCTATATTACACCTCCCCATAAAACTGGATCTTCTTTGAGAAATCCCCCGTTGGATATTGTTTTTACCTGTGAGGTGATTATGGCAATAAGAGAAAGCCCATCTGGTAAGGCACCGGGCCTTGATTGTAAAACCAATTGATGTTTTTAAAGCCGAAATTGATTTCTGGGCCCCCTTATTAACTATAGTGATGAATTGTGCTAATACTCATGGATTAATACCAACGTGGTCAGAAGCGATAGTAGTCCCCATATTTAAAAAGGGGGACAGGCATGATCGATCTTGCTATCGCCCAATTTCTCTTATCGATGCCTTAATGAAGGTAGCTGGACGTAATATTTTAAAACGCGTCCAACAATGGATCGAGGAGGCCAACATCCTTTCTATCTTTCAATATGGATTTCGACAAGGCATGGGGACGGTTGAGCAGAGTCTAAATTTATATTTTTTAATTTCCAAATACATCGAAGCCAAAAAGGGGGACGTTTTTTATAACTTTTATTGACTTGAGCTCAGCCTTTGATTGTGTTGACCACAATCAGTTATGGGCCACTTTAAAAGATCTTGGTCTGGACCCTTCAATCCTTAATTTCATCAAGGAAATATATAGGGATGCAGGAGCAAGGGTGCGTTTTGGTCAACGAGGGGAGTGCTCGCCAAGATTTTCTATCAAGACTGGGGTGAGACAGGGGTGTATTTTAGCCCCCCTACTCTTCTCCCTCTACATGAATGCGATTGGCGACCACCTTAAGAGCTTTCAATATGATCACCCCTTAGTCCAGGGCCGCCCCGTCCCCATCCTTTTATATGCGGACGATGCCGCGATTATGTCCCAGACCAGCTTGGGCCTACAAAGGGCTGTCTCAAAGTTCACACTTTTTATGAGGGAAAAGGGACTTACCTTTTCCATGTCCTGTCGACAAGGTACAAAGAAAATACCCTGCCCTATTTTTATAGAAGACAGAAAGATAGAGACAATAGATCAATTTCCCTATCATGGGATCTCTTTTCACAGGAAATGCTCTTGGCAAACTGCAATTAATGCCAGAAGATTAGCATTTTCCAAAGCGATTGGAGCATTGCAGAATTTTGCCATTAAAATTGGGGGAAGACCCGTTAAGGAGTTGATTGTTATTTATAAGACAAAATGTGTTGCAACGGCCACCTATGGTTCTGGTATCTGGGGGATTGATTCCCCAATTTCTATTCAACAAACTGAAAATCGCTTCCAGATACCTCCTTGGGGTCCCTAAATCAACACCTAACTACTTTATACACATTGAACTAGATCTCCGACATCATATTGACTGAGCCCATTCTGTTATGGCATAAGCTATAGCTAACCCCAGAGACAGCCTTTAATCGTAATACCATATCTGACTGTTTACAACTTGATGGTGTAAAGCGTATTAAAGGGCTGTGTGTGGTGGAAAAAATGTTGAACGATATTGGCCACCCTGAGTTTTTTAAAAATCCATCTAGCATGGAAACAATATCAAGGAAAGTGTTACGTAAAACGGCTATGGACCATCTAGCGAACAAAAGATGGACCACTGAAAAACTGAAAAAATCAGTCCTAGCCTATCAACAATTTACAAAGGAACAGGGTCTGCAATTGTTCCTTGTTAGTGACACTAGTCTAGTCTAGTCTGGAAATTTGTATTGCGCAAAACATATCACGTCCCGTGAGGGAGTCTCATGGCGCATGCGGACAGTCCCGGAGTAAAAAGGAGAGAGATCTTACGAAAAGGCTGAGACCTAGCTGAAGAGCCATGTTTTCAACAATCTTCGGAAACTCATGTGCTCGGTCGTTGCACGAATATTCAGAGGAAGTTTGTTCCATAGGAGGGGTGCCATATGTGAGAAAGCACGTCCCCCATTCCTGACTGTTTGTATTCTAGATGGCGTAAGTTGGAACTTATAGCTAGATCTCAGTTCTCGTCCGGGCTGGTACCAAGTCAATTTTTGGTTCCAGTATTTGGGTCCAGAGCCATGCATATGTTTGTGGACCAGACACATAGTTTTAAAAATGACTCTCTTTTTTATGGGTAGCCAGTGTAGATTTTTCAGGCTAGGAAGGGAGGGGGATCGTTTTGGGAGTCCTAAAATCAGACGAGCAGCAGTGTTCTGAACAACTTGCAGTCTCTTCATGTGGCATTCATTTATGGCAAGCAGAATGGAGTTGCAGTAATCCAGCCTATTTATAATAAGGCCCTGAACTAGAACTTTGCGTGCTTCTTTTGGTATCCATTTAAAAGCTCTGCGGAGACTTCGCATGATTCCAAAACAGGTTCCAACAGTGTGGTTCACCTGGTCCTTCATGGATAATTTATTATCCATGTGGATTCCAAGGTTGCGGACAGATTCTTTTGGGACCGGACATTCCCCCATTTCCGGGGGCCACCAGTCCTGAGACCAGTGTACACTGGCTTGACCGAAAGTCATTATTTCAGTAACTAATTCCTATGCCAGATTTCTTCTCTCAAGGTTCAGATTGGGTTCTTTTTTCCATCTAATTACATTTCCAAATTGTAATAATTGGTCGAGAGAAATGTTGCCCTGTCCCTGTGACGATTTTGCCCCTCAATCTAACCTGCACTGCACTTTATTTTGTAAGTTTTATCAGATTCCTAGAAAGATCCTTCTTAAACCAATTCTTAGGGAGTGGGGTCTCCGATCATGTAGAGATGCGTTTTTTAGACTACAAAGGATGGAAACCTTGGAAGTGATCTACATTTTAGCTACATTTCTGAAACTTTTGGTAAAATTTAGGAATTTGATGTAAATATGTAAACCGTTTATATGGTTTTTTAGAAACTTTTAAAATGTACAAGATTTTAAGGATAAAATGTTTTTAACTTTGATTGAATACATATGTGTCTTTTTCCCCTTCGTTTTAGTTTTATTTGAATGTGGATTGAGGTTTGTGTTTAATTCCACAGTGTCCTCCCCCTTTTTTTGCATTATGTCTTGTATCTTTTTTTGGCTTGCATTCATCGCAAAGGCCCCTTCTTCACTTGTTATCTCCATATCAGTTTGGATTTCATTTATTGTGGTATCCCCAGTACTCGACTGATTTTCTGGAGAGAGAGTTACTTTATTGACTCTAGAGAGTTTATCCGAACCCTTGCTTCTGCCCATGATTTCCACTTTCTCAGCCGAAGATATAGTAGTAATTGACAAAGCTTTATTCACATCGGTAGCTGTTTCTTTAATTTTACCTGTTTGCTCTTTTGCCTCTAACTCAGCTAATAACTCAGGCTCGGAATCTTTACGCGTTCCTCCATTCCTGTTCTGCGTGGGCTTCATATCAGATCCCATATTTACTTCAATCATGTCAGCGAGTCTTTGTTTGGCATTTTTATTTCTCCCAGCGCTCCCAACGCTATTATCGCCTGTGGCTAGTTTGAGCTTCGCTGAATGCTCCATTTGTAATACATTTAAATCGCCTGCCGCCGCAGCTGCCGCCATCGTACCTGTAATCCCTTGTTTCACTGTTTTGCAGATCTTCCGGCTTCTTGCAGACCGCGTCTGCCTTGCTGACATCGGCTCATCGAGCTCCAAACAATTCGGCGCCAGTAGCACCGAACGCAGCGTTGGGTGTATGCTCAGCTGCAGGGGAGACAGGCAGAATCCAGGACACGCCCCACTAACCAGCCTCGCCGGCGTGCGAGTGAAGCAGACCCTTGCGAGTGTCCAGGAGCGGAGTAAACCCCTGCTGTGGCGAAGCAAAATCTGGAGCATTGATTTTCGTCGCGTAGTGAACAGTAGCAGTAGCGGAGCGATAATGGAGCAGTGTATGAAGCGGTGAGTTCCGAATCCCGATTGCCGAGATTGTTACCGTATTTCCCGGTACGCCCTCTCTGTTTTTTCCTCTTCTCCTTCAACGGCTATCAAAATCAGCCAGTTTAGGTGTGTTTCTTAGCAAATCGTATCTAATCGCGGCGGAGCAGCTCCATGCAGCAACCTTCACTCGGCGGCTTCAGCCCGCCATCTTGACTCCTCAAGACAGAAGATGGCTCAAATCAAGAAACTATCGAGTTAACAGATGAAGATTCCAATTTAGAGTATGAGGAATTAACTGATGAGGACGAAATAGATGGAAATCCTGAAATTATTTCTAGTAAATCAACCGGCTCGAGGAAAACTAAAATGAAGGTTAAAACCAAGCAAAAAAATATGACTCTTAAAACATTAATTATAGAACCAGCTGGAAATAAGAAAAGTCGCTTAATTGATGATAGTCCATTGAGAAGATGGATAGAGGCAAAGGGTGGTGTTAAGAACATGGCTCTAAGACTTTCTGGTACAGTCCTGAAGATGTGCATAACTCTCAGGGGAACAATAAAGTAAGCCTAACGGATTCAATAACGGACTTCAAAAAGAAACCATCACTTGTAAACCAAGAAGTAACAACTCCTACCGGCGAAACTAGAGCTGACTTAACTAATGAGAACAGAGAAGGGGCTTCCTTGACAACTACCCTTATTACTATTGATAACTCTGAGGTCAATGAATCGATGGTCATTAACTCTCATGTGACAGTTTCTAACTCCAACAGGACAAGTGAGGACTTGGACTGCACAATATCAAGTTTGAAATCAACTAAAACCTTATCAGCGGAAAACACAGTGGACAATTCAGGAGATCAACCTGAAATGCTAAACATAGCGACTGAGGAAACAAACATGAATACTTGTCCATTGGAAGTTAGCAAGGTTCTGGTAAAGAAAACAAATATGGACCTCCTCAACTCAAACCCATTGCTGGGTCATACACGCACGCAAGCACAAGATACAGTAGTATTACAAGATCCCTCAAAATCACCATCAAAAACCATATCAATGGAATCAATTATGCAAACTCTTCTGGCACATAGAATGGAGAGTCAGCAGCAATATTTGCAGTTAAGAGAAGACAACACTCAGCTTCAAGATTGCATGAGAGATATCTGTCAAGGCCTTGGTGGGGTTACAAAAGAAATAGAAGACATAAAACAACGAATAGTAGAAGTAGAAGAAGGTGCCAGTAAGACTGATTCAACAGTAAAATAAAATTCATCAAGGGTTTCTAAACTAGAAGCTAAAGTTGAGGATTTGGAAAATCGGGCTCGGAGACAAAATCTCAGACTATTTGGAATTCCAGAAGGAATGGAGGGGACTGACCCGAGATCGTTTCTAGTAAAACTCTTTCAAAGAGCCTTTAGTGATCTATCGGACTGGGACTGGGACTCCCAATTACAGAGAGTACATAGACTGCCTTTGTTTCAAAAAAACAAAAACAGTAAATTTCCTAGACCTTTTTTGATATACTTTGGGAATTTCCTATTGAGACAAGCTGTTTCACTTAAAGCCAGGCCCAACAATCCTGTAACTATTGATAATCTTACCTTTTTTGTGAAATCTGATCTAAGCAAAGGTACAATGGATAGAAGATGGGAATTTCGGAAAATGATAGATGCTTTCAAAAACCTAGGGTGCATGGCTTATCTCCAAGAACCTGCACGTCTCAAGGTTATACGCAACGGTCAAGTGGTTTTTTTCACTGATCTCGAAGCGGCAGAACAAGCTCTGGAAAAAATCTCTTTGGAAAAAGAAAAAGAAAAAGAGGACAACTGAACAAAAAAATTTGTACTCATTAATAATGACACTATTTCTTTCTTCTGACCACTTTGCTGATATAATAACTAAATAACCCTTGGCCTATTTCTTTCTTTACTTTCTCATCTCATTTCTTTACCTTTATTCTCTTTTTTTTGAGCGCGGGTTTACATATACTTTTCTTTTTCTAGGTGTGGTCAATTATAGACATAATATTAAGTGGCAGGGGCAGTTTTTCATGTAAGCTCCTTCACTACGCTGCCTACACAGAGGCAGCAGAAGATAGAGGGGTGCTCCCCCCTAAGGGACGTGAGGGTGTGTGGGTGGGGGGTGGGTCTCTGCAAGGGATGGGGTGGTAAAAGGTGGGGGGAAAAAATGTGGAAAAAGCTTATTGCAAGATTCGATTATGTGTTTAAGGACATTAACAAATATGTGGTTAAAAAAAGAATGTATCAACAGAGGGGAATCAATTATACGGGAGAAACTTTACGCTATTCTAAATGCATAAAATAAGACTATTAAGCTGGAATGTAGATGGTCTAAATAGTAAAAGTAAAAGGAACTTAGTACAAGAAGAGATTAAAATGTACAATCCTAATTTTGTGCTACTCTCAGAAACTCACATTAAGTATCAGGACAGAAAACTGCTTTCTCAGATTGGTTATCAATTGGTTGTATGTTCTACGCTGAATGCGACTATTAGAGGGGTAGCCATTTTAAAACAACGAGGAAATCAATTTGATACAATTAAAACTGCTTTAGATGCTCGGGGCAGGTGGGCAATTGCACAGATGCAAGGTGACAACAAAAAATTTGTATTATGTGTGGTATATGGACCCAATATTGATGATCCCAAAACATTTGAAGAATTAAGTATAGAGTTACTTGAATGGGAGGGAGAAAGCATAATTGCTGGGGATTTTAATTGTGCTATTAACTATAAAATAGATTCTACCGGGCAAAGCAACTCTAATAGAATGCATAAAGTTAGATCAGCAATCATAGAACTAGCAAGACTAAACAATCTGAAAGATTTATGGCGTTCTAAACACCCTCTGATAGCAGGCTACACCCACTACTCTGCGCCGCATAGATCCTGCTCTAGAATAGACATGATATGGGCATCGGATCAAATAGTAGATAATTGTAAAATTGAAATATGCCCAAAAATTACTTCAGATCATAACCCTCTGCTACTTGAATTTGTAATAAAAGATCAAAAAAAAGAAACACGAAATTTTACATTCCCAAGGTACCTTTTGGCTGATACTAGGTTCATAACACTTCTAAACAAACATATACAAGAGTTCATACTACTAAACATCAATTCGGCTAGCATTAATACTGTGTGGGATACTTGCAAATGTAGCATTAGGGGGTTTGCTCAACAATATATACTGATGTCAAATGCTGAGAGTCGCCGAGCTAATAAGAGAATTACCTCTACTATATTACATACTGAACAACAACTTGCTGACGCAACGCGACACTCAAAAAATGATATCGATGAGATCAGATTAAAGCTAGCCGAATTACAGGCAGGATTAAAAAAAACTTTAAGAGAAAGATATAGTGCAAAAATACATAAATATAAATTTGCTCAATATGAAGGTGGTGATCGTATAGGCAAAGTACTTGCCTATAAAACTGCGGACAAAAAAGCCAAAACTAAAATCAAGGCAATAATAGGAGCAGATCAAGGTACTTATGAACAACCAGATCAAATATTAAACCAATTTGTTAAGTACTACCAAAATCTTTATACCCCCGATAATATACCCTCTAAAAGCACAATAATACAATACCTTAATAAACATCTAACAGCACAAAGGGCGTTAAATATAGAAGCTCTCCAACAATTAAACTCAAAAATAACATCATTTGAAATAAAACGTGCAATCGACGATCTACCGTTAGGAAAGGCAGTCGGAGAGGATTGTTTGCCTTTGGAAATATATAAATCTTGTGCCCAAGAACTACTACCACTGTTAGAAAAGGTGATAAACTAAATTCTTTTATCCATACAAGCACCAGCATCTTGGAAAATTGCTAAAATAATCTTCTTTCTCAAAAAAGGCAAACCCGAAAAAGAGTGTGGTTCATATCGCCCAATTTCTTTGCTTAATTCAGATGCTAAAATCTTCTCTAAAATTCTCGCCAACCGCCTAGCCCCTATTATGCCTGATATGGTTAACTCACAACAGCATGGCTTTGTAATGGGTAGAGACACCACCGCCCATGTAAATATGGCAATTACAGCCTATGATGTGGCTGAAACTACTCACACCCCACTCGGTATGATCATGTTAGATGCGGAAAAGGCATTTGACCGAGTGGGGTGGGAATACTTGTGGGAAGTATTAAAGAAAATGGGAATATCTGGATCTTATTTGGATTGGGCAAGCTCACTATATGATGAACCACTGGCTAAGATAAGCTATGGGGGTAAAGATTCTGTTAACTTTAAGATAGGAAGAGGAACAAGGCAAGGTTGCCCCCTTTCCCCATTACTTTTTGCTCTTTCTCTTGAACCCTTTTTAAATGCACTAAACGATCAGGCTAATATTATTCCAGTCAACCACGGGGAAAATTCCCTCAAATTAACTGCTTTTGCCGATGATATCGCAATATATACTACAGATATAAATAAAGCAATGCCCGGGATTATCAATGAAGCGGATACATTTGGAAAAGTATCTGGGTACAAACTTAACGTGAGTAAAACCCAAATTATTGTTAACTACACCCCTGATGAACCTATATATGATATCTGCCAAAAGGCTACATATTTAGGAATTAAATTAGCTGCTAATGTGGGAAAAATACTAAACTTGAACTACGAGGCTTTTTTAAAAGAAACTGCTTTAAGTCTTAAAAAATGGCATAAAATACCGCTTAGTTTAATAGGACGACTTAATTTGATTAAAATGAAGGTTTTACCCAAATTACTTTACTTATTTAGGGCTATACCACTTCAACCGAATAAACTCTTCTTAAAAAAACTAGATGGCATATGCAGCAGCTTTTATGGGGGTACAAAAAAGCACGAAGGGCTATTAAATTTCTGAAATTGCCAACATCTAAAGGGGGACTTGCTTTTCCGGATTTTAATCTCTATTTTCTAGCCACCTTTTTTCGCCGAATAAGGAGCTTAATAAAGAACGAAATTCCACTATTTTTTCACCAATATATGTTAGGTTCTGATAGTAAACAATTCTTACTTCGCGCACACGACCCGAATTATTTTAAAAGGGTTAAATTCAAGACGGATAAGCACATCAAAAAAATCTGGGATCAAATTTTGTCCATACCATAGGCAAAAGCTCATTTTTCAATGCCGAACTTAGACTCTGGAACAATCCAGGTCTTCCTGGTATCTTCTCTGATGGGACAGGAAATCGATGGATTAGACATGGATTAATTACACTGGGAGACCTTTATGGATCAAATGGTATGTTAGATTTTGAAAGCCTGAAAACAACAAACGGTATAACTAATGATATGTACTTTAAATATAGACAAATAAGAGAATTCCTTTATAGCAAAATGAAAATAACGGAAGTTACTCAATCGGATTTATTGGAGTGTATATATTCCAATAAAACAAAATCACTAATAAAATTGGGCTATCAACACTTAGTTAAGGGTAAGTGCGATGATACGATTAAAATTGCATTAAAATGGTCTGGTAGACTCAATGTGGATATAAATCCGACACAGATTGCAACTGCACTATCCCATTTAAACAACATAGTACACTCTTCCAACCTTAGATTGCAACTTTATAGAACAATTACTGAACTTTACTATACACCACAAAGAATCTCTACCTGGACACAGGGGAATTCAGCAACAGATAAAACTAAATGTCCAAAATGTGATTTATATGCGGCTGGAATCGAACATATGCTATTTTCCTGTCCCGTACTATCTACATATTGGAACGGAATAATGGAAATCCTAAAAAACAAACAGATAACAACCCCGGTACTCTCTGCACACTTAGTTTTACTAGACATTCAAGAAAATAACTGTCTTAATAAAGATCTTATAACCATTCTTTTTGCATGTGCAAGATTAGTTATTGCAAGAACAAGGATATCTAAAGATCCTCCTAATGTTGCAGAATGGTGTGCTTTGGTTAGCGAAATAAGAATTATGGAACTTACATTAGCTAAACATAGAGGCCCAAAAGCCTCTAAAAAAAAAGAAAAGATTTGGAAAAAAAATTTTGAACTATAAAAGTGGAAATTTCTATTTACAAATGACTATTTACTATTTGGAGCATTTCTCTCAGCTAGCTAAAAAGTACTTCGTTTTTTTCTCTTTTATTTTTTTCTTCTCTTTCTTTTTTTATTTTCTCTGCTGATCCTCTTTTATATTGTAAATCCTCATACAAAGCTAATACTATGTCAATTTATTGTCACATGATTCAATGTACGTTTTTTATTATTATGTCTTATGTCTTATCTTGCAATAATAAACATATTTAAACAAAAAAAAGAATACATATGTGTAAATGATTTGAGATATCTCCCCTGTTTCTTTCAAAAGGACAATGTACTGGCTTTTTCTGACTTATATTTGTTGTGTTATGTATCTATTCCTTTTTTTAATAAATGTATGCTTTTATGATATCATAGATTATATCGAATAAAGCTTTTTTTGAATTTGAATTTGAATTTGGGTTTAGGTTGGTAGGGTTCCCGCTGAGTCTAGGGCTCAGGGCCCAATGCAGGCTCGTTCATAATGATGTTGGCAAGGTTTTAGGGGGGTTTGGTGTTCTTTGGTCCATAATTGGCAAAATGTTGGCCTTTTTTGGTGTTTTGCGGGCGCGTGTGTTTGGGTGAAAAGTAAGTGAAAACTAGTCGTAGACCTTCTTCTTCTTCTTCTTCTTCAAAGAGCGCAGTGGTTCGATTTTGCTCTGCCTTGCTGAGATTCTTGGGAATCGCTGGAACAAGTGTCCAGGTAAGTTTCAAGAGGATCGAAGTAGTGGAAGTGCTGAAAACAGCAATTTTTTGTGAACAGCGCAATTTGCCATGTTTTGAATATACCAGTATTGCATGTTTTTGGGGGGCTGTTTGGGGGTGTTCTAGATTTGTGGCGGTAGGTCAGGGGTCTGGGAGCACTGCTGGGATAGTCTAATTTTGGTTGCATTTGTTTTTCAGAAAATCCATGGTGGAAAAGGGGAGTTAGGGCCTAGCTGCAGAGTACATTTGGACTGAATTGAAGGTAGGCCCATTTTTGCATGTTTGGGGGTGTTCTGCTTTTTTGCCAGTGGGTCCAGGGGTCTGGGGCATAGCTGGGAAGGTCTAATATCGGAATCAAGTGGTTTGGACGAAAACCATGGTGAATTTTATTTTCACTTTTCAGACTTTTTGCTCACTTTCGTGTTTTCGGGGGGCTGTTTGGGGGGGTTCCTGGTGTTTGGGGGGGGTCTTGGAGCAATGCTGGGCATGCCTAATTTTGGTTGCAAGTGGTTTGGAGAAAATCCATGGTGGAAAAGGGGAGTTAGGGCCTAGCTGCAGAGCGCGCATGGAGTGATCTGGGAACTAGGCCTACATTTTTCTAAGTGTCCGTTTTTGAATTTTTGCTTTTTGCCTGTTTGGGGGTGTTCTGCTATGTTTCGGGTGGCTGCAGGGGTCTGGGGGCATAGCTGGGAAGGTCTAATATCGGAATCAAGTGGTTTGGACAAAATCCATGGTGAAAACGTTTTTCACTTTTCAGACATTTCGCTCACTTTCGTGTTTTTGGGGGGCTGTTTGGGGGGGTTCTTGGTGTTTGGGGGGGTTTGAGGGGTCTTGGAGCAATGCTGGGCATGCCTAATTGTGGTTGCAAGTGGTTTGGAGAAAATCCATGGTTAGAAAGGGGAGTTAGGGCCTAGCTGCAGAGCGCGCATGGAGTGATCTGGGAACTAGGCCTAAATTATTCTAAGTGTCCGTTTTTTGCATTTTTGCTTTTTGCCTGTTTGGGGGTGTTCTGCTTTTTTTCGGGTGGCTGCAGGGGTCTGAGGGCATAGCTGGGAAGGTCTAATATCGGAATCAAGTTGTTTGGAAAAAATCCATGGTGAAAAAGCTTTTCAGTTTTTGCTCACTTGCCTGTTTTTGGGGGGCTGTTTGGGGGGCTTTTAGGTTATTGGGGGTGGGTTTTGGGGTCTGGGAGCACTGCTGGCACAGTCTAATTTTGATTGCATTTGTTTTCTCAGAAAATCCATGGTGGAAAAGGGGAGTTAGGGCCTAGCTGCAGAGCACATTTGGACTGAATTGAAGGTAGGCCCATTTTTGCTTTTTGCCTGTTTTGGGGTGTTCTGCTTTTTTGCCGGTGGGTTCAGGGGTCTGGGGGCATAGCTGGGAAGGTCTAATATAGGAATCAAGCGGTTTGGACAAAATCCATGGTGGAAAAGTTTTTCACTTTTCAGACTTTTCGCTCACTTTCGTGTTTTCGGGGGGCTGTTTGGGGGGGTTCCTGGTGTTTGGGGGGTTGGGGGGTCTTGGAGCAATGCTGGGCATGCCTAATTTTGGTTGCAAGTGGTTGGGAGAAAATCCATGGTCCTAATTGCAGAAAGCGTTTGGCACTATTTTTAACTTAGGGCTTGTTAGGATTAGCAGTATTGCATGTGTTTCGGGGTGTTCTAGATTTTCGCGACTGGGTTATGGGGTCTTGGAGCACTCGTGGGAATGTCTAATTCTGGTTGCAAGTTGTTTGAAGAAAATCCATGGTGAGAAAGGGGGGTTTTGGGCATACTTTCTGAGTGCGTTTTGGCACGATTTAAAATTAGGCCTCTGCGAGGTAGGCAGGCAGCAGTATTCTGCACGTTTTTGGGAGGGTAATGTGGGGTGTTCTAGATTTTGGGGAGTGACACTGTCACCTCTGAAACTGAAAGTGTTATTTTTGCACTACAAAGTGTACCTTATATTGTTTTTAATCCGTGTTGTTTTTTATCACTTACTGTTGTGTTTTTCCATCAACAATTACAAGCAGGCTTTTACCCTGTGCCATTGAACGATGTACACAGGCTTACCATTAGCGATCCGCAATTCCGCAACAGGCAGGCAGTGGACAGTGTGTCTGGTCACCAAGATTGATCGACAGAGCATCCGATGGAATGAAGGAGTACCGCAAATAAGAGAATGGCTGGATGCATCAACTTCACACAAATTCAACAGGACAACTGTAGGCGGTAAGGGCAGGAGAGTGGCAGTGTCTCCCGACCCCGCTTGGTGCCAGGTAAAATACTCCACAGAGCGGAACAATCGTATAAGCTGTCATAGCTTGTAGTATTTTTAGATTGATTGCGAATTTTAAAAATACACTTCACTTGCGCCGCATGTCACTTGATGTATGATTTTAAAACGCACGCTGTGTTAAAATTGAGATACGAATTTAAACACTCACCCTCTGTGCACATACAAGTTACCCCAGAACTGTAAGGGGATCCAGGGGCTCATTCCCGGTCTGTGCTCAGTGGTCAAGCCTGCCCGCCCTGGTCCGACTCGGTATCCAATACCGTTGAGCGAAGGGCGGGGCAGGTGAGAGACAGACATGCCCAGCAACCCCGAGGCAGTCGAGCGGTTAGCGCTCTAGTACCTATTTCGAAGGACTATTTAGCCAGTCGTCAGCCCAAGCGCGCAGCGGTTGCGCGCAGAGGGGCGCCTTCGACAGCTCCAAAGACCAGCCTAAGACCTGCCCGTCTGCGCCCGTCCGCGACAGGACGGGACTAGGGGCCATGGAGGTCTCAAAACATACCCCGCAGGAACCGCTCACTGATAGGATTACCTACTCTGCACAGGTAATTAGGGATCTCCAGACATCTGATTGTCAAAAAGATACTAACAACATAGTGGAGGGTCCTTTCGCATGCCTGTATTGCAAAACCCAGTTCTCCACTCAATTGAAGGGAAAATGTTTTGAGAGACATGTTATAGCCCATACACCCTCTCCCAAAGCTTTGGATATTACTTCAAATATTTCCAAAGTTACTGGCCTAAAAAACATCCTTTGCAACATACGGTCACTACTTAAACATACTTCTGAAATAAGGGACCTCATTTCTACGAATGAGCCTGATTTCTGTTTCATTACTGAAACATGGCTCAAACCTCATTCCACCCCCTCCATTACTCTGGCCATTCCAACAGGATTTAAAATAATCAGGCTAGATAGACCTAAGAAAATAGGTGGAGGAGTTGCAATTGTACATAAAAATAACATCAACTGCTCCGTTTTGGCAGAACTTAGCACCCCCGACATTGAACTATTGATCCTCATAACAGCTCATTCCCCAAAACAAACCAGATTGGGTGCTCTTGTGTACCGTCCTCCGGGACCGAGCACGAACTTTGCTAATACGCTACTTGAGAACCTAGCACCATATGTTCACAATGATAAAGATTTCCTGTTAATAGGAGACTTCAACATACATAGTGAACAAACAGACTGCAAAGAAGCACAATCACTCCTAAATGATCTCTCACTGCTAGGTCTCACTCAACACAATGTGGGCCCAACACACGTGGCAGGACACACCCTAGACCTTATAATTACCAATTTTCCGAGTGTTACATGTCTACCCCCCGCACAAGTCAGCTGGACTGATCATTTTATCATCGAGTTATACACCCCCCATCCTGTCACCACCATCCATGAACCGACCAACATTCCTAAAGTACGGCGGCAATGGCACAAAGTAAATGAGACCACTTTCTTAAGAAAATTTGTTCAACCCTTTTCTACGACTCCTAAGGATATTGATAACGCAGTTGAAATATTTACAAGAGCTACCAAAACGGCCATAGATGAGATAGCCCCCTTAAAACAATTTAGACCTCGACCAGCCAAAAAGCAAGAAATCTGGTTCTCCGAAGAGCTCAGGACTCTAAAGCAAATAGCTAGAAAATTAGAAAAGAAATGGAGGACCTCTCATCTTGTAACTGACAGGAGACATTACTGGGACGCATTAACCACCTACCATAAAGCAATCAGAACTGCGCGGAAAGCCCATATTACTTCCCTCATTACGGCTGCAGACAATTCCCCTAGGGTTTTATACCAGGTCTTACAGTCTTTTACCAATCCTGCAGCATGTGAAAGCCCTGACATTTCTTCACAAATACTTTGTTACAACATATCTCAATTCTTTTCAAATAAAATAGATATCATCTATAAAAAAATAGTCAACTCCAACAATACGCTGACTACCAACACAGCTTCCATCTTTCATGATTCAGAGTTTAACAACGGCTCTCACACCCTAGATATTTTTCCCCCTATCACTCCTAAAGATGTGTCTCTACTCACTAGCAGATTAAAAGCGAAAGTCCTGATGACATCATCCCAGCAAGACTTATGCCCACCCTGTTGGAAACTCTATGCCCTACTTTTGAAAAACTTGTCAACCTATCCCTGAGTACAAGCTCTGTTCCCAAACAATGGAAACAGGCCTTAGTTAGGCCTATTAGGAAGAACACCGCTATTCCCTGGACCGATCTAGCAAACCTCAGACCAATCTCACTGTTACCGTTCTTAGGAAAGCTCACAGAGAAATATGTCAATCGACACCTATCCAGCTACATTGAGATAGCTGGCGGCCTAGACTACTCTCAATCTGGTTTTAGGCCGAAACACAGTACTGAGTCCACCCTCCTGTCTGTTACTGACGACCTGCATATGTTCCAGGACAAAGGCTACTCTGTAATTCTTGTGTTATTAGATCTGTCGGCAGCGTTCGACACCGTGTCACACAACATCCTTATTGACCGGTTGTCGAACGTAGGGATTAAGAACAAGGCCCTTACCTGGCTAAGGATTCAGAAAAGGGGGTGGTGATAAACAGAGTGTCTGAATTAAGCAGACCACTCTTACCCAGTCCAAAGATCAGGGCTTGATCCATCACCGTTATTTATCTCACTGCACCATCCCAGCTTAGAACCTGGCTATATGCAAATCAGTCTGTCCCTGGCCCAGTGCATCATGGGAACAGGGAAGACTAAACTACCAAGCCAATTCTTCACCAGAAAGGAGACAAGCTACCGGGGACCGGTTTCTGGCATTTCAGCCGTCTTCGGCCCGGCTTGCTTGAATCCTGATAGCTCATTGCACCATCAGGATTCAAGCAAGCCGGGCCGACGACGGCTGATATGCCAGAAACCGGTCCCCGGAAGCTTGTTTCCTTCCCAGTATAAGAATTGGCTTGGTAGTTTGGTTTGCCCTGTTCCCATCGTGCACTGGGACAGGAACAGACTAATTTGCATGTAGCCAGGTTCTGAGCTGGGATGGTGCAGTGAGCTAAAAAACGGTGATGGATCAAGCCCTGATCTTTGGACTGGGTAAGAGTGGTCTGCTTAATTCAGACACTCTGTTCATCACCACCCCCTTTTCTGAATCATTTTGTCCACCATAAGCGTGGAAGGGTATACTCAGATGTGAGTCCCTTGCTCATTGCACCATCAGGATTCAAGCAAGCCGGGCCGACGACGGCTGAAATGCCAGAAACTGGTCCCCGGAAGCTTGTTTCCTTCCCAGTATAAGAATTGGCTTGGTAGTTTGGTTTGCCCTGTTCCCATCATGCACTGGGACAGGAACAGACTAATTTGCATGTAGCCAGGTTCTGAGCTGGGATGGTGCAGTGAGCTAAAAAACGGTGATGGATCAAGCCCTGATCTTTGGACTGGGTAAGAGTGGTCTGCTTAATTCAGACACTCTGTTCATCACCACCCCCTTTTCTGAATCATTTTGTCCACCATAAGCGTGGAAGGGTATACTCAGATGTGAGTCCCTTGCTCATTGCACAATCAGGATTCAAGCAAGCCGGGCCGACGACGGCTGAAATGCCAGAAACCGGTCCCCGGAAGCTTGTTTCCTTCCCAGTATAAGAATTGGCTTGGCAGTTTGGTTTGCCCTGTTCCCATCATGCACTGGGACAGGAACAGACTAATTTGCATGTAGCCAGGTTCTGAGCTGGGATGGTGCAGTGAGCTAAAAAACGGTGATGGATCAAGCCCTGATCTTTGGACTGGGTAAGAGTGGTCTGCTTAATTCAGACACTCTGTTCATCACCACCCCCTTTTCTGAATCATTTTGTCCACCATAAGCGTGGAAGGGTATACTCAGATGTGAGTCCCTTGCTCATTGCACCATCAGGATTCAAGCAAGCCGGGCCGACGACGGCTGAAATGCCAGAAACCGGTCCCCGGAAGCTTGTTTCCTTCCCAGTATAAGAATTGGCTTGGTAGTTTGGTTTGCCCTGTTCCCATCATGCACTGGGACAGGAACAGACTAATTTGCATGTAGCCAGGTTCTGAGCTGGGATGGTGCAGTGAGCTAAAAAACGGTGATGGATCAAGCCCTGATCTTTGGACTGGGTAAGAGTGGTCTGCTTAATTCAGACACTCTGTTCATCACCACCCCCTTTTCTGAATCATCTTACCTGGCTAAGGAGTTTTCTTACCGATCGCACCCAGACTGTCACCATGGGTGAATATCGATCAACGGAGGTAGAGATTACAAAAGGGGTGCCACAGGGCTCTTGTCTGAGCCCAACACTCTTTAACATCTACGTGGCACCCCTGGCAAGAGTGATGCGCAAATTTGGTTTCATCCCCGTGTTATATGCGGATGACACGCAGCTCCTCTTTCCCTTTCAAAATCTCACCGCTGAAATAAGAAACTCCTTCTCTGCTGGCATGAAAGCCGTCGCACAGTGGATGTCCACCAACTATCTACAGTGCAATGTCAACAAGACAGAAGTAATCCTGATAGCTCATTGCACCATCAGGATTCAAGCAAGCCGGGCCGACGACGGCTGAAATGCCAGAAACCGGTCCCCGGAAGCTTGTTTCCTTCCCAGTATAAGAATTGGCTTGGTAGTTTGGTTTGCCCTGTTCCCATCATGCACTGGGACAGGAACAGACTAATTTGCATGTAGCCAGGTTCTGAGCTGGGATGGTGCAGTGAGCTAAAAAACGGTGATGGATCAAGCCCTGATCTTTGGACTGGGTAAGAGTGGTCTGCTTAATTCAGACACTCTGTTCATCACCACCCCCTTTTCTGAATCATTTTGTCCACCATAAGCGTGGAAGGGTATACTCAGATGTGAGTCCCTTGCTCATTGCACCATCAGGATTCAAGCAAGCCGGGCCGACGACGGCTGAAATGCCAGAAACCGGTCCCCGGAAGCTTGTTTCCTTCCCAGTATAAGAATTGGCTTGGCAGTTTGGTTTGCCCTGTTCCCATCATGCACTGGGACAGGAACAGACTAATTTGCATGTAGCCAGGTTCTGAGCTGGGATGGTGCAGTGAGCTAAAAAACGTGATGGATCAAGCCCTGATCTTTGGACTGGGTAAGAGTGGTCTGCTTAATTCAGACACTCTGTTCATCACCACCCCCTTTTCTGAATCATTTTGTCCACCATAAGCGTGGAAGGGTATACTCAGATGTGAGTCCCTTGCTCATTGCACCATCAGGATTCAAGCAAGCCGGGCCGACGACGGCTGAAATGCCAGAAACCGGTCCCCGGAAGCTTGTTTCCTTCCCAGTATAAGAATTGGCTTGGTAGTTTGGTTTGCCCTGTTCCCATCATGCACTGGGACAGGAACAGACTAATTTGCATGTAGCCAGGTTCTGAGCTGGGATGGTGCAGTGAGCTAAAAAACGGTGATGGATCAAGCCCTGATCTTTGGACTGGGTAAGAGTGGTCTGCTTAATTCAGACACTCTGTTCATCACCACCCCCTTTTCTGAATCATCTTACCTGGCTAAGGAGTTTTCTTACCGATCGCACCCAGACTGTCACCATGGGTGAATATCGATCAACGGAGGTAGAGATTACAAAAGGGGTGCCACAGGGCTCTTGTCTGAGCCCAACACTCTTTAACATCTACGTGGCACCCCTGGCAAGAGTGATGCGCAAATTTGGTTTCATCCCCGTGTTATATGCGGATGACACGCAGCTCCTCTTTCCCTTTCAAAATCTCACCGCTGAAATAAGAAACTCCTTCTCTGCTGGCATGAAAGCCGTCGCACAGTGGATGTCCACCAACTATCTACAGTGCAATGTCAACAAGACAGAAGTAATGCTGTTCGGAGATGCCAAATTACTGTGGACCCCAGATTGGTGGCCATCTGATCTTGGTACTGTCCCAGAGCCCAAACAGGTCGTCAAAAACCTAGGGATCCGTCTTGACCACGAACTTTCACTTAAGCAGCATAGTAACCTTGTAGCTGGCTCATGCTTTCACACCATTAGCATGATGCGAAGAATCTTTCGGCTGTTACCAGATTCTTTCAGAAAAACCCTAGTGCAGGCCCTCATCCTGAGTCGTATTGACTATTGTAACGGATTGCTCCTCTCCGCAAATGAAGGAGTGCTGGACAGACTCCAGGTGGTCCAAAATACGGCAGCTCGCCTTGTCCTAAATGCCCCTCCCAGAACAGCATCAAAACCTCTCCTCGACAAATTACATTGGCTGAGTATTCGACAAAGGGCCAAATTTAAAATATGCTGCATTATTCACAAATGCCTAAATGGACATGGCCCGACCTACCTGGAACAGAAATTCACTCCCTACACTCCCTCCAGATCACTAAGATCTAGCAAAAATCTTTTGTTGGCAGTACCTCGTGTCAAAAAAACCAGGCACGGAGGGAAAGCACTATCTGTTGCAGGACCCACACTGTGGAACAAACTTCCTCTGACCCTCAAACTTTGCACAGATCACCTAAAATTTAGAAAACAACTGAAAACTCTGCTTTTTACTAATAAGATCTAGTTCCATGCCTTTTCATCTGCTCATCTGTTGTAATCTTATCCAGTACCAAAGCGCAGAGATACTCCAGTTGGAGTCGATTCCAGCGCTATATAAACTCATAAATAAATAAATAAACTACAACATACAGTTACAGTATCCTCTTAAATTCTCCTTATCTTTTAAATGATATTGTTGTGAACTTGAACTTACTTCTACGAGTGTGACTCTGTGCGTTTGTTTGATCTCTGCTTCAAATTCATCCCTCCAGCTATTTGATACGTCTTTGCTATTTTTAAAACTAATTTAATGTTCTAATAATAAGTCTTTATTCTCTCTGAGGGCAGAGAGGCAAGTGAAATTGCGTAATTACTGCAGCCCTGTACTGTCAACTTGTTTCTTCGTAGTTACTAGTAAGTTGCAGTAAGTAGTAGTACTACTTTTCAGTAACCTAACCATCCATTTAGCAAACAACTTCATGCATGCAGTAGTGCACTTCCTTTGTATCCCTAAGATTTATCAATATCTTGAAATCCTAAGATTTGTTTCTCTTCATTTGTTGTTTGTCCAAGCTGTGGTTTTTTCCCTCTCTACCAAACTTTCCCCAAAACCCCCATTCCCATCCAATTTGCAAACCCTAAACCTCTTCCCTCGGGCTGTGTGGTATTTCATTGAGGTGTGACTGACAACAACAATAAATTTCACACACTTGCTGGGGAGGATAAGGTCAAATCAACCAAAATCATTCCAATCAGAAGTTCATGTGCGCCATCGTGGATTGATGATCATCAAGAACATCCTCCTCCTACACGACGTGAAGAATCAAATGCTTAATGCTTACGTTACGTTGATGTGTCCTTTGCCCTAATTTCTTATAGCAGTCAAACTCCACGCAACTACTACTTATATTTACATTAATTTAGCACTGCTTAGGCTACAATTTATGGCACTGTTCTCTACCGCACTATCTACTGTACTGTTTCAAATGCTACGCTCAGACCAATCAATGTTTCATTTCCTTTTTTTTCATATGCTGCTACTGCCAGTGTGTACCACTTCTGCTACCAGCAAAACAATGATATTGCATCCGTTGAGGATTCAAGTCAACAACCAACCTTAATCGACATTTGCAAATCAGGCAACCCTGTGGCTACCCCTATTCTCAAAAACGAATCACAGGTAAGATAACCATTTTGGAGAGGTAGAATAATGGGCTAGGACTGGGAGGAGAGCAGAGGCTGACAGTACTACTAGTAAAGTATAGAAGTAGGGCTACTGAATTCACTAACTCGGTTACTTGCATATTGGTACATTTCAGGACTAGATGTTTCATTCATGCTGGTAAGTTTGAAGAAACCAAACGTCCAGTAACCACCGCCAACCCCCACACAAAATAATATGAACGCGTATACTGTGTTTTGGTATGAAAAAGAAGTATATATTATTGATGTTGTTGTCACAAAAATAAAATAAATTACCCCAACTCACCCCCCCTCACTAACCAAACCAATGTCCAAAAATCCAAAAGTCCCCTTTCCCAAAAACCCAATTCCCACCCCCCCAACAGTCTTTAAAAAAGGGGCAAGGGACAGTAACTTCCTCCAGTAGCGTAGTGTGGACAGCTGGTGCTGCACGTCCCGCAGCTCTTTGCGGAGGTCCCGGAGCTGGCGCTGATGATTTTCGCCCAACCGCTCCAGGTATTCCACTCTTTTACGGAGCCGGCGCTGACGTACCATCCAGGATCTGGGGGGGGGGGGGGCAGCTGATTTTGTTGCTGCTGTGCGGCGGCGGCAGGAGGCTGTCGGGCCACGGCTCCGTTTGGCTGGAGGCTTCTGGCTGGTGGACCCGGAGGCACTGGAGGAGGATGTAGTGGTTGCTGTGTCCTCCTGCTCCCAAGCCCACAGCCGCCGATACTCGGCACAAATAGCCTCCAGCTTACGGGCCCTGGCCCGGACAGCCATCTCCTTGCGGGTGAGCTTTTTTGGAGTAGCATCTATGAAGAAAGAAAGAAAAATACTATAGCCAATAGTCTTTAACATAAAGGTAAAATAATTCAACGGAAAGTTGACTCTCAGTAACACCAGCAAGTAGCAAACACAGTATAACATTTTGGCATGTATCTTTCCGCCGTCTTTGTAAGCCTGTGACATTACTGGGAGTTTCAGGAATTCCACTAGCAGCACTATGGGTGGACTCACTACTACATACATAGTCAGAGAGTACTAAAAAAAGTCCTTTTTTCCTTTTTTCTCTTGTTTTGCAAAAGAAATTACTAGTACGTGAACTTGTGGTAGCCGGAATAATGGCAGCTCACTCAGCTTGCACCCAAGAAATACAGACACAAGCCATGATGACGCAGACTCGCAGTACTTTAAGCAGTACATGCAGGTGGGGATAGGAAGGTCTTACTTTTCTATAGGGTTGGCACTGCCACTGGCCATACTTCATCCACTCAGCGTCTGCTCTACTACATCATACACCTCTGCTATCGATGAGGAAAAAGAAGATAACCATCAGGCTTCCAAAGTATGTCTATGATTCTTTTTAATGTCTCAAAGGTACCGAAATTTCTTTTTGTCAACAACCAACTAACACCCTTTTCATTATATTTTGGAATCCACCGTCTTCTTATCTTGACTTGCATTAAAAAAAAACATTCTTTACAGTCATAAATATTAAGACTTGCTCGTCCTTCGTTTCACCCTTCTTTCACTTTTCGTTCTTCACATCCCTAAACTACATCTGATATGACTTGGCTTCACAATAAAAATTTGCCAGCTGAGTTGAAGTGAAATAGAGGGGGCCATTGCTTACCCGAGAGGTGCCGCCGCTAATGCTATTACAAGTCAAGGTTGACTGTCCTCTCTGTGATAGCCCAAAAAGTAGTTCTAAATTAGTAACTGTTCTTAACAGTACAGTGTTCTTATACTAGTGTACTGTGTACTACTGTACAGTACATCATAGACTCCTTTGCGAGCCTACTCAAAAAAATTTCAATAAGTAAGGGGTATAATAACTTACCACCGTCTGCCGCCGCTGAGTCTTCCCCCCAGCTCCTCCTGTTGACGCCACCGCGTCCAGCCCTAGAGTGGACCCCTCCGCACTGCTGGCCCAGTGCCTCCGGGTCCACTGGTGGTCATCTGTGCCTCATCAGATGTTGTGACGTCTAGGAAAAACATGTCATATTTTCAGATGCCATACACAACCCCTGATTTTGTCTGGTAATGGAAGAAAATATTACATAACACATTTTTTATTACTGGGATTGAAAAAAAGTAACGGTTTTGGGAAGGGTGTTAACCTTTTATATGCTTATTCCGTTAAATGCTACACGTCTTATGACAACTGATGAATGCTTGCTTAACGTGCACCATTTTTCTAATTACAGAAAGAAGATTCCATTGCCCTTCTGCCAACAGGACGATTCACCAACTACTAGTAAGTCATCATCAGCAGTACTTTAGGTACTTTAAAGAAGGTGGGGGCTCCTGCACAGTTATTCTAATAATTTCATGTGCCTGTTAACTATTATTAAGTTTGAGTAATACTAATTCCATTAATGGGAATGTTGTTTAAACTTTAACATCATCTTCAACCAGCACCATTGCTCTCTCTGAATACTACGCTATTAAAAATAAAGAAATCATGTTTTCATTTCTTAATTGAAAATAAAACTTTAAAACTAACAAACACTGTGTGGTTTTTGTTCACGAGTGAGTGAGCGGAAGGATTTGAACTACTGCACTTGGCAGTCATGTTTCAGTGAATCAGATAGGCCGGGACTCGGCGGTAGTCTTCTTCTGTTCTTCTGGGTCGTAAAATAATTAGTCAGACACACTAGATAGTCGTTCAGGGGATTGGAGGTTCAACTTCTGTTCGGACTGAGGTATGTCAAAAATCGAACTGCACCTATCATCAACAATGTCCTATTTCTCTTGTCCATACTTCTTTATGTGCAGAATAGTACCTGAAACTAGCGGTATGGAATGTGCTCCGCTCAAATCAAAAAGGCAACTGCTACCTTTTACTTGGTGTAAACAATGACATTTTGTTGTTGGAAATTGTCAAAGCACTTACATTAAGAAGACTGGAATAGACAGCAAGGGCAACCCAGAGGAAGGCACTCAGTGCCTAGAGCTATTGCTGGATCAGAGTTTTCTTTAACACCGTTTGCCGACTGGGCAAGCTTAGCTACCTACACAGACCGACTTATAATCGTAAATAGTAGTAGCACATAGAGTGATGGTAGAGGCAGGATAAGAATGTAGAAAGTAGTCTAGATTAGAAGAAGATCAAAGACTATTTTGTAAAACATAGAATTAGGAAACAGTTTGTAATGAATAGGAGCTGTAAAAGTTAGGGAAGTATAAGTATTAATATAACAATAGAACAACTTACTGGGGCCAGCAGAAGAGCCTGCAAGGGACCGATCCTGTCCACCTTCTTCCACCGGAGTCTCAGTCGCCTTGCCCCGGGAGGTGCTGATGATCATGAAATAAAGAAACACAACATGGATCATTGTTTTTTTGAAATATTTGATTTCTTTGAACACAATCTAAAATTATCTCAGGGAAATAAATTAACAACAATTGCATCTGATCTGGTCAACTATGAGGATAGTAGTACAGTATTGCAGGATTCGCAGACCGTCTAATAGGAAAGTTATGTAATTCACTTACTACACCAACAACAAAAAGGTTCTACTACGACTGCCATCACTCAGCAGCACGAGACGTCGCGTGACAGACATAGTCCGTCATCATGATTGCAAACCACTAACAAATGTCCTATAACAAGTAATAAATAATATACTCAACGTATCAATCCACCACTATCTCTTCAAAGAGGCAGCAGCAGGAGTACAAAGAAGAACTAGCCTTGAGTCTACTGTCTCTAGCATTATGCAGTAATGCTCTCAACTGAGCAAAAAGTTGCAAACAAGTAAGCATAGTAGCAACGCCAATAACCAGGCGAGCACCTGCAATGACAGAAGCTATTTAAACATTAATTTACCTGCAATGTAATAGAATCAGCAGCATTCGTACTCTTCAGGAAAAAAATAGATTAGCAATATAACAGCAATATAACAGAGCAGAAGAAAACAAAGTAGTTATTAAATAGCTACTCACCAAGGCCAGGGATGTCAAATCCTAGCAGGTGGAGCATGTCCTGCTCCCGGTCGAGGATGTCAGGCCACCAGTGCGTCGCTTGCTGGTAGTTGCGCCGGACCCCAGACTCCCTATGCATGGCCCGGTACACCTTCTCCCACAGCTGGCGACGCTCCCGGAGGCCATAACCGGAAGCAATACTTCCACCTGCTGCCACGGTCTTAGGGAGGTGTCGCTGAACATAAAATATCAAGATCTCCCTGGCCTGGACTTCCTCCCCCCTCATACGCCCGCAAGGGAGCCGGCTACGAGGTGCTGGGCCCTTCCCCTTACCCTTGTCGGCTTCCTTTGCCATGGTCCTGGGCAAAAGAAGTAAAGAATAGGTGTGAAAATGAAATAAAATAAGAGAGAGAGCTAAACAAATAAAGTAGGTAATAAAGTAACAAAAAGTTGAAAAAAACACAAAATATAGATGTAGGAAAATAGAGAGATAGATAATAAGCAAAAAAGTGCAATAAAAAGTTCAGAAATACTAAGGATTGCAAAGATTAGAGATCGATTGAAAGGATAGCATGCCCAAAACCATAGCAGTGAATGAAAAACAAGATGGCCGCGCCCATAGAGGACTGCGTGGGTAAGTTTGTGCGATATTTCCCCTCCGAGCACGCAAAAACGCCTGCGAACCCGTAAGCGCGCCATGCGCACAACGCGAGCATGCAGAAAGCCCCCGGAACCGGAAATACGCAACAATAACAAGATGGCCGCGCCCATGTAAGACCCCATGGGTAAGTTCGCGGTGGATGAGCTGCAAGCGGCCCACGAATACGCAAAAACCCCGCGAATATGCAAAAAAAAAGAAATCCGCAAATTCTCACAAATTCGTGAATTTTGCGGATCGCAAATTCGATTTTGCGTGAATTCGCGGACCGCGTATTCGCAAATTTCACCCATACTTATTCCAAGTGCAGTCGGCCACCAGGAGTCGTCCCAGGCCGAGGGGGTGGATCCGAGCAGGTCGATTTTGGTGGTGTGTGGGTCTTTGGTGAGGGAGAGGATCAGCTGGGTGTCGTCGGCGTAGGAGATGATGTTGAGGTCGTGCAGTTGGGCGACGTGGGTGAGCGGTGCCATGTAGATGTTGAACAACTTTGGGCTGAGGGATGAGCCCTCGGGTACGCCACAGATGATCTCGGTGGCTTCGGAGCAGAAGGGGGGGAGGCAAACGCTCTGTGTTCTGCCGGAGAGGAATGAGGTGGTCCAGTCCAGTCCTTTCTTTTGGATCCCGGCGTCGTGGAGGCGTGTGCGTAGGGTGCGGTGGCAGACTGTGTCGAAGGCTGCTGACAGGTCCAGGAGGATGAGAGCCGCGGTTTCTCCGTTGTCTAGCAGGGTCCTGATGTCATCGGTGGCAGCGATGAGGGTGGTTTCGGTGCTGTGGTTGCTGCGGAATCCGGACTGGGGACGGGTCTAGGATGCTGTTCTCCTCGAGGAAGCTGGTCAGTTGTTTGTTAACGGTCTTCTCAATAACCTTCGCCAGGAATGGGAGCAGGGAGATGGGTCGGAAGTTCTTGAGGTCCTTGAGGTCTCCTTGGGTTTCTTGAGTAAGGCGTTGGTCTCTGCGTGTTTCCAGCTCTCCGGGAATGTTACGGTCTTAAAGGAGACGTTGATGGTTTTCCGGAGGTGGGGTGCGATGGTGGTGCTGGCTTTGTTGAAGATGTGGTGTGGTCAGGGGTCTGACGGGGATCCGGAGTGGATGGTGTTCATGATCTTGATGGTGTCGTCGTCGTTGATGTTGGTCCAGGAGAGCCGGCGGTTTGTGCGGATGGTGGTCGTCGTAAAGGACGGGGTCTCAGTGCTTGCTGGGGTCGTCGCGGCATTGAGGCTGTCATGGATGTCTGTGATCTTGCGGTGGAAGAATGTGGCCAGCGAGTCGCACAGGTATTGTGACGGTGGGATGCCGTTGGTGTTGGAGCTGGGGTTGGAGAGTTCCTTCACAATGTTGAAGAGCTCTTTGCTGTTGTGTGCGTTGTTGTCTAGGCAGTCTTTGAAGGAGGCCCTTTTGGCATATCTGATGAAGTGGTGATGTCTGCGAGTGGCGTTCTTGTGGGCTGCGTAGCTTTCTGGTGTTCGTTCATGGATCCATTTCTTTTCCAGCTTTCGGCAGGTTTGCTTGGAGGTCTGGAGCTCTTCAGAGAACCAGCTGGCTTTCTTTCTGGTGTGGCTGTTGGGGGGCATCTTGAGCGGGGCAAGGGTATCGGCACAGTCGTTGATCCACTGTCTGTGGTTGCGGGCGGCGGTGTCGGGGTTGGTGGTGTCGGCGGGTAGGCTCTGAGCGAGGGTGGTGGCTAGCTGGTCTTCGGTGACTTTGCTCCAGCAGCGGCGATGCATCTGTTGGGTGCGGTGGTGCATGGTGGGTTTCTTGAAGGTGAAGTGAATGCAGCGGTGGACGGTCCAGTGGAGTTCGGTGGTGTGGTGTAGGAGAAGTGTGGCTCAATGGTTAGAGCAGGCAGACCTCGATGCAGAGCTCTGTCCAGGGACCAGGGTTCGATTCCTGCCCCGGTGGGTCCCGGGCTCGTAAATTGCCCTGACCGGATATTCTCGCCTCAGTGCCTATTCTGATCATGGGTCCCATGCTGCAACTCTGGGCAATAGCTTGCTTAGTCTCCACAACGGCCCCCACAACGCGAGGGATGCCTGGTCTGCACCATGGGGGTGCCCAGGAGTGGACACTTCACAGGGAAAGCCAGAAAGGGTTCCCTTGCGGTGTTCGTACAAGCGCCGGGAAACCCACTACGGGAAGCTGTGCGCTATACAAGTACAAAAACATTTACATTTACATTTACATGGGAAGCTTGCGGAGAAGATGGGGTCAAGCGTGTGGCCGGTGAAGTGGGTGGGTGATGTGGTGAGTTGTCTGAGTCCGAGGCTGGCGAGGTTGTCGATCAGGGTGGAGGAGTTGGAGTTGTTGTTGTTTTTGAGGTGGAAGTTCAGGTCCCTGAGGAGGATTTAGTCCTCGGAGGCGAGGGAGTGTGTGCTGACGAAGTCGGCAATGGAGTCGCTGAACTGTGGCCGTGGTCTGGGGGGGTCTGTAGACGAGGGTTCCTCTGAGTGTGGTGTTGGGGTCGGTGTGGATCTGGAAGTGTAGGTGTTCGGTGGTGCTGAGGGTGTCATTGGTGAAAGTCGAGATTGTGAGTGTGTTCCTGTGGACGATGGCGATTCCTCCTCCTAATCCGTTGGTTCGGTTCTTGCGGGTGATCTTATAGCCTTCCGGGATGGCTATGGCAATGTCGGGTGCCGAGGAGGGGGTCAGCCAGGTCTCAGTTAGGAAGGCGATGTCCGGGGTGATGGAGTCTAATAGATCCCAGAGTTCCACGGCGTGTTTGCGGGCGGAGCAGGTGTTGAGAAGGATGCATCTGAGGTGGTTGGGTTCTTTGGTAGGGGAGATGGCGGGTCGGATGCTGATGAAGCTGCAGTTCCGGCAGGAGAAGGAACCTTGGGTGCGCTTCGGGGTGGCTAAGCAGCAGGTGCATGATCGTCCCGCGTTGAGTGCTTGGAGGGTGCTGGAGTCGGGAGCGGGGACGGGTGTTGTGGCGTTTGTGCGGGCCAGGGGTTCTGGGGCTGGGCACCGTCCAGGCGCGGACGGGCGCAGACGGGCTTGCCTTAGATGCGCATTCGGCGCGCCAGTGGCGCAGCGGTGCAGAGGCCGGCATATGTAGGGAAGGGGTGAGGGACGATCGGCTGGGAGGCGGGAGCGGGCGGGACGCGGGATGGGAAGAGGAAAAAAAAATGGTGGTAAAGTAGGCAGGGAATACGGGCAGACAATAACATCGTTACACACAGGAAGAGTGCAATTCACGGGCACAAAACAGAGCAGAATGAAGAAAAAATTAAATACAGCTGACACAGGCAGGAATGGGCTGAGGGGAGGCTCGAACCCTGACACGGAGGGCTGGCTGGCAGGAAGGCAGCGCAGCTCACCGCAGAGCTGTGGGGAGAGTGACATCAGTAGACCAGGTTCTGTGTACGGCATGCAGAATTTTGCAAAGGAATGTCATGCTAATTTTGTGCTGCGCTTGTGGGCCCAAGCTTGGGGAGGAATACTGTGATTATAACAGACCCTGGAATTGTGGAGCAACACTGGGGTAGTTACCGCCCGCTTTCCCATTAAAGATTCAGACACTTTGTGGGTTAAACTAAAATCTAATGTATCTGTAGGGTAACTTGAACCCGTGTCTGCGTGGATGGTTTTCTGAAGAAAGACGGTTATGCTCTAAAATAATTGTGAACGTTTGAGGCTTCTGTCAGTCGTTTAAGATTAGAAAGAGTTCCTTTTGACTAACAGCCCAGCTTAGTGCACAGCGCTAGGGGAGATGATGTGGCTTAACAGCTAGAGCGGTCGACCTTTGAGCTGGGGAACCAGGTTTGAACCTGGCAGGAGTCTCAAGCATCCTGTGATTCTGGGAAAATTGCCTAATCTCCGTGTGCCTCAAATAAATGTGACCGTCTGTAATGGGGAACATTGTTTACAATGAAACTTTTACCATGCACTACCATTACAACGCAGGAATTATAACGAAAGTCGTTACAATGACTTTCGCTGGAGGGCGCTGTTGGATAGGGAATAGTTTAATTTTCTATCTAACACCTTTGCTACTATCCATGGGGACTGGAGTTGGAATAGAAAATTAAACTATTCCACTATCCAGCGCCCCCCAAAGCAAGTCGTTGTAACGACTTGCATTGTAATACCTGCGTTGTAAAGGCATGTGTGGTAAAAGCATGCGTTGAAACGTCATACAACTGTCTGTAATGCAACTGGTGCTCATGTGAAACTCTCGGATACCTCCGGGTTTAGTTTGCGTTATATAAAACTGCAAAAATATACATTAGGGGTGAAATTTGGTGAAGCAATTATTTCAGGCTGATATGGTGCACCTTCCATTTTGCTGATTACTCAGCTTACTAGTCAAACTGTTTTTTAGAACACCTTTTTAGAATCCTGCAAGCTATATCAGCAAAGATTTGATTTTGTTAGCACACTGCACAGTTTAAAAAAATGTTGCCTATTCCAACACTCATGTGATCAAAAGAAAAACACTACTTTAGGAACACTACTGTAGAGGGGCTTTGGCTCCACCACAGCATTTGATTGGGTTGAAGATGTGTGCTTCAGCTGGAAAAAACAATGCTTCTGTATGCCATATAGGAAAGCTTATGGTCAAAACAGTAGTCATACATTGCTTATGGTTTCAAGCAGATATGATGTTATGCTGATTTGTAGGGCACATGTAGGGCATGGGCATCCTGGTGCTGAGCAGGTGTGAGTTTAGGCAAAGCTAGGGCTTA